>NC_083571.1:69609778-69614778 GCF_027579695.1 Neoarius graeffei
CAGACCGACTACAACGCACCCTGTCTCGTCATATCACACCCAGTAGATTTTCCGCCATTTTGAATTATGTGAAAATCAATTAAAATGCTTCTCCTCCCTCAATTTTTGAACAATTTCTCCCAAACTTGGTAGATGGCAACTGGGGACTAATCTGCACAAGAAACTTACCCGGTAATTAGAATTTCCTAAGCGTTTGGCTGTGGCAGCCAATCAAATTTGGCTTGCAGATGCAAAACAGGAAGTGTGCTCATTTCTCGGCCACCCTTTGGCCTATCTTAACAAAACTTGGTGGCCTTATGCAGCACCCCTCCCCAAAGGGCAGCAAAAAATTTGGAACAAATTGGCTGCTAGGGGGCGCTATAACTAGGAAAAATGTCTTTTGGCTCATATCTCATGATGCGTTTTGGGTAGAAACAAAATTCTACTATCTCTGGAATCCATGGGTCAAGACGAATGCATCGCACCCTATGCCGTCATATTCTGCCTTGAGGATTTTCCGCCATTTTGAAATTTGTTAAAATCAATGAAATTAGATGGCAACCCATAGAACCGTATGACTAGAGGTTTTCAAATTTTTCAGACTGATTCTAGGCTCCCTCAAGGGTCTTGTCACCAAATTTCAACTCACCACCTCAAACTCTCTAGCGCCACCAACAGGTCAAATTCGCAGGTACATTTCTGGTTGTTACTTTTGGAACATACGTCTGATCGTCAAAATCTTAGTCTTTCTGGAATGCTTCCGTCAAAATGAATCCAACGCGCCCTGTTTCGTCATATTGCACCTGGTAGATTTTCCGCCATTTTGAATTATGTGAAAATCAATTAAAATGCTACTCCTCCCTCAGTTTTTGACCATTTTCTCCCAAATTTGGTCCATAGCAACTGTGGATGAAGCTGCACAAGAATCTTACACGGATTTTCGAATTTCATAAGCGTTTGGCCGTGGCAGCCAATCAAATTTGGCTGCACAGACGCGAAAGAGGATGTGTGCTCACATCTCGGCCGCACTTTGGCAGATCTTAACGAAACTTGGTGGCATTATGCTAGACACAACCAGAAAGGTCCCCAAAAAACTTGGACCAACTTGGCCGCTAGGGGGCGCTATAACTAGCAAAAACGAATTTTGGCTCATATCTCATGATACGTTTGGGCTAGAAACAAAATTCCACTAGCTCTGGAATCCTTGGCTCAAGCCGAATCCATCGCACCCTATCACGTCATATTCACCCTTTAGGATTTTCCGCCATTTTGAATTTTGTAAAAATCAATTAAAATGCTTCTCCTCCCTCAATTTTTCACCAATTTCTCCCAAACTTGGTAGATAGCAACTTTGGACTAAGCTCCACAAGGGCATTACCTGGCCCAAGTGCATTCTGCTGGCCTTACGACTCGGCCCATATGCTGCGTGGCCCCCACATTGCTGCTTGCAGCTATATTTGGGGGCCAAGCAGCGAAGCTGCGAAGGCACCCATAGTGATTCTATTGTTTCTTATTATTATTATTCAGTCCACTTCCGCCTCTGCAAGTCTATGGCAGCCCATAGAACCGTCTGGTAAAAAGTTGTGAAATTTGGCACACTGATTCTAGACACTCTCAACATTCCTCTCAGCAAATTTCAGGCCTCTACCTCAAACCCTCTAGCGCCACCAGCAGGTCAAAGTCGCAGATACATTTCTGCTTGTAACTTTTGAACCGTTGGTCTGATTTTCAAAAACTTGGTATCCCTGGAATCCTTGGGCCAAGACGAATCCAACGCACCCCATGACGTCATTTTCCGCCCATATAGTTTTCCCGCCATTTTGAATTTTGTGAAAATCAATTAAAATGTTTCAACTCCCTCAATTTTTTACCAATTTCTCCCAAACTTGGAAGATAGCATAATTGGACCAACCTGCACAAAAGTTATACCCAGTGATTTGAATTTCACAAGCGTTTGCCCGTGGCAGCCAATCAAATTTGGCTGCGCAGATGCCAAACAGGAAGTGTGCTCATATCTCGGCCGCCCTTTGGAGTATCTTAACGAAACTTGGTGGCATTATGCCCCACCCATCCAAAAAGGGCCACAAAAAATTTGGAACAAATTGGCTGCTAGGGGGCGCTATAACTAGGAAAAATGACTTTTGGCTCATATCTCATGATGCCTTTTGGGTAGAAACAAAATTCCACTGCCTCTGGAATCCTTGCGTCAAGTCGAAACTATCGCACCCTATGACGTCATATTCTGACTTGAGGTTTTTCCACCATTTTGAATTTTGTTAAAATCAATGAAATTCGATGGCAACCCATAGAACCATATGACTAGAGGTTTTCAAATTTGGCAGCCTGATTCTACGCTCCCTCAAGGGTCTTGTCGCCAAGTTTCAACTCACCACCTCAAACTCTCTAGCGCCACCAACAGGTCAAATTCGCAGGTACATTTCAGCTTGTAACTTTTGAACCGTTGGTCTGATTTTCAAAAACTTGGTATCCCTGGAATCCTTGCGCCAAGCCGAATCCAACGCACCCCATGACGTCATTTCCGCCCATATATTTTTCCCGCCATTTTGAATTTTGTGAAAATCAATTAAAATGTTTCAACTCCCTCAATTTTTTACGAATTTCTCCCAAACTTGGAAGATAGCATAATTGGACCAACCTGCATAAAAGTTATACCCGGTGATTTGAATTTCACAAGCGTTTGGCCGTGGCAGCCAATCAAATTTGGCTGCAAAGACGCGAAACAGGAAGTGTGCTCATTTCTCGGCGGCCCTTTGGCCTATCTTAACGAAACTTGGTGGGATTATGCGCTACCCCTTCTCAAAGGGCCACAAAAAAGTTGGAACAAATTGGCCACTAGGGGGCGCTATAACTAGGAAAAATGTCTTTTGGCTCATATCTCATGATGCGTTTGGCCTAGAAACAAAATTCCACTATGTCAGGAATTCTTGGATGAAGACGAATCCATCGCAACCTATGACGTCATATTCTGCCTTGAGGATTTTCCGCCATTTTGAATTTTGTTAAAATCAATGAAATTCTATGGCAACGCATAGAACCGTCTGACTAGAGGTTTTTAAACTTGGCACACTGATTCTAGGCTGCCTCAAGGATCATGTCACCAACTTTCAACTCAACACCTCAAACTCTCTAGCGCCACCAACAGGTCAAAATCACATGTACATTTCTGCATGTTACTTTTGAACAATACGTCTGATCATCAAATTCTTAGTATCGCTGGGATGCTTGGCGCAAAAGGAATCCAACGCGCCCTGTCTCGTCATATTCCACCCAGTAGATTTTCCGCCATTTTGAATTATGTGAAAATCAATTAAAATGCTTCTCCTCCCTCAATTTTTGAACAATTTCTCCCAAACTTGGTAGATGGCAACTGGGGACTAAGCTGCATACAAAACTTACCCGGTTTTTAGAATTTCCTAAGCGTTTGGCCGTGGCAGCCAATCAAAATTGGAAGGCAGATGCAAAACAGGAAGTGTGCTCATTTCTCGGCCACCCTTTGGCGTATCTTAACGAAACTTGGTGGCATTATGCACCACGCCTCCCCAAAGGGCAGCAAAAAATTTGGAACAAATTGGCTGCTAGGGGGCGCTATAACTGGGAAAATGTCTTTTGGCTCATATCTCATGATGCGTTTTGGGTAGAAACAAAATTCCATTATCTCTGGAATCCATGCGTCAAGACGAATCCATCGCACCCTATGACGTCATATTCTGACTTGAGGTTTTTCCACCATTTTGAATTTTGTTAAAATCAATCAAATTCGATGGCAACCCATAGAACCATATGACTAGAGGTTTTCAAATTTGGCAGCCTGATTCTACGCTCCCTCAAGGGTCTTGTCGCCAAGTTTCAACTCACCACCTCAAACTCTCGAGCGCCACCAACAGGTCAAATTCGCAGGTACATTTCTGGTTGTTACTTTTGAACCATACGTCTGATCGTCAAAATCATAGGATCTCTGGAATGCCTTGGTGACATCGAATCCAACGCGCCCTGTCTCGTCATATTGCACCTGGTAGATTTTCCGCCATTTTGAATTATGTGAAAATCTATTAAAATGCTTCTTCTCCCTCAGTTTTTAACCAATTTCTCCCAAGCTTGGTAGATAGTAACTGTGGACGAAGCTGCAGAAGAATCTTACACGGATTTATGAATTTCATAAGCGTTTGGCCGTGGCAGCCAATCAAATTTGGCTCCTCAGACGCAAAAGAGGATGTGTGCTCACATCTCGGCCGCCCTTTGGCAGATCTTAATGAAACTTGGTGGCCTTTTGCCAGACGCCACCAGAAAGGTCCCCAAAAAACTTGGAACAACTTGGCAGCTAGGGGGCGCTATAACTAGGAAAAATTACTTTTGGCTCATATCTCATGATCTGTTTGGGCTAGAAACAAAATTCCACTATCTCTGGAATCCTTGGCTCAAGCCGAATCCATCGCAGCCTATGACGTCATATTTAGCCTTTACGATTTTCCGCCATTTTGAATTTTGTAAAAATCAATTAAAATGCTTCTCCTCCCTCAATTTTTCACCAATTTCTCCCAAACTTGGTAGATAGCAACTTTGGACTAAGCTGCACAAGGGCATTACCTGGCCCAAGTGCATTCTGCTGGCCTTCCGACTAGGCTCATATGTTGCTTGGCCCCCACATTGCTGCTTGTTATTATTATTATTATTATTCAGTCCACTTCCGCCTCTGCAAGTCTATGGCAGCCCATAGAACCGTCTGGTAAAAAGTTGTGAAATTTGGCACACTGATTCTAGACAGTCTCAACATTCCTCTCAGCAAATTTCAGGCCTCTACCTCAAACCGTCTAGCGCCACCAACAGGTCAAAGTCGCAGGTACATTTCTGCTTGTAACTTTTGACCCGTTGGTCCGATTTTCAAAAACTTGGTATCCCTGGAATCCTTGGGCCAAGACGAATCCAAAGCACCCCATGACGTCATTTTCCGCCCATATAGTTTTCCCGCCATTTTGAATTTTGTGAAAATCAATTAAAATGCT
>NC_083571.1:69627278-69642278 GCF_027579695.1 Neoarius graeffei
CTGCTAGGGGGCGCTATAACTAGGAAAAATGACTTTTGGCTCATATCTCATGATGCGTTTGGGGTAGAAACAAAATTCCACTATCTCTGGAATCCTTGGGTCAAGACGAATCTATCGCACCCTATGACGTCATATTCTGCCTTGAGGATTTTCCGCCATTTTGAATTTTGTTAAAATCAATGAAATTCTATGGCAACCCATAGAACTGTCTGACTAGAGGTTTTCAAATTTGGCACACTGATTCTAGGCTGCCTCAAGGTTCTTGTCAGCAAATTTCAACTCATCATCTCAAACTGTCTAGCGCCACCAACAGGTCAAAGTTGCAGGTACATTTCTGCTTGTTACTTTTGAACCGTACTTCTGATCGTCAAAATCTAAGCATCTTTGGGATCCTTGGGTCAACCCGAATCCAACGCACCCTATGGCGTCATATTCCGCCTGGTATATTTTCCGCCATTTTGAATTTTGTGAAAATCAATTAAAATGCTTCTCCTCCCTCAATCTTTGACCAATTCCTTCCAAGCTTGGTCGATGGCAACTTTGGACTAAGCTGCACATAAAACTTACCCGGTTTTTCGAATTTCATAAGCGTTTGGCCGTGGCGGCCAATCAAATTTGGCCGTGCAGATGTGAAACAGGAAGTGTGGTCATATCTCGGCAGCCCTTTGACCTTTCTTAACCAAACTTGGTGGGATTATGCCCCACCCCTCCAAAAGGTCCCATACCACATTTGGTGCACATTGGCCATTAGGGGGCGCTATAACTTTCCAAAATGTATTTAGGATCATATATAATTGAGCTCATATCTCAGCAGTCTCTTAGCACACACACACACCTAGTACACTTGAAGTAATTTCAGGCATCACAGTCAATCGATTTTGACGGTGACACCGTGCATGCCTCTACCCATCTGCCTGGAGGTACATTTCTGCTTGTAAACACTTCCTGTGCGTGCCTCTGATCGTCTGCCTGGTCAGTTCTTTCTGTTGCCATGGCAACTTAGGCTGGGTCACACTGCTTGGCCCCGCATTGCTGCTTGCAGCTATATTTAGGGGCCAAGCAGCGAAGCTGGCGAAGGCCCCTAATGTGTTTGTCGGTTTTCTTCTTCTTATTATTATTATTATTATTCATCTTTCTTCTCCTATGGGAAGTCAATGGCAGCCCATAGAGCCACACATAGGAAAATGCTCAAATTTGGCACACACATTTGAGACAGTCTCAGCATTCCCCACAACAATTTTTAGGTCCCCACCCCAAACCCTCTAGCGCCACCAGCAGGTCAAAGTTGCAGGTACATTTCTGCTTGTAACTTTTGAACCGTTGGTCCGATTTTCAAAAACTTGATATCCCTGGAATCCTTGGGTCAAGACGAATCCAAAGCACCCCATGACGTCATTTTCCGCCCATATAGTTTTCCCGCCATTTTGAATTTTGTGAAAATCAATTAAAACGCTTCTCCTCCCTCAATTTTGGACCAATTTCTCCCAAACTTGGTAGAAGGCAACTGTGGACTAAGCTGCACAAGAAACTTACCCGGATTTTAGAATTTCATAAGCGTTTGGCCGTGGCAGCCAATCAAAAGTGGCTGCGCAGACGCCAAACAGGAAGTGTGCTCATATTTCGGCCGCCCATTGGCGTATCTTAACGAAACTTGGGGAGATTATGCCCCACCCCTCCATG
The DNA here is from genome assembly GCF_027579695.1 of Neoarius graeffei. Lineage (NCBI taxonomy): Eukaryota > Metazoa > Chordata > Actinopteri > Siluriformes > Ariidae > Neoarius > Neoarius graeffei. The sequence goes on from NC_083571.1 coordinate 69,628,959, forward strand.
AAGGAACACAAAAAAATTGGAACAAATTGTCGGCTAGGGGGCGCTATAACTAGGAAAAATGACTTTTGGCTCATATCTCATGATGCGTTTGGGGTAGAAACAAAATTCCACTATCTCTGGAATCCTTGGGTCAAAACGAATCCATCGCACCCTATGACGTCATATTCTGCCTTGAGGATTTTCCGCCATTTTGAATTTTGTTAAAATCAATGAAATTCTATGGCAACCCATAGAACTGTCTGACTAGATGTTTTCAAATTTGGCACACTGATTCTAGGCTGCCTCAAGGTTCTTGTCAGCAAATTTCAACTCATCATCTCAAACTCTCTAGCGCCACCAACAGGTCAAAGTTGCAGGTACATTTCTGCTTGTTACTTTTGAACCGTACTTCTGATCGTCAAAATCTAAGTATCTATGGGTTCCTTGGGACAACACGAATCCAACGCACCCTATGGCGTCATATTCCGCCTGGTATATTTTCCGCCATTTTGAAATTTGTGAAAATCAATTAAAATGCTTCTCCTCCCTCAATCTTTGACCAATTCCTTCCAAACTTGGTACATGGCAACTTTGGACTAAGCTGCACATAAAACTTACCCGGTTTTTCGAATTTCATAAGCGTTTGGCTGTGGCGGCCAATCAAATTTGGCCGTGCAGATGTGAAACAGGAAGTGTGGTCATATCTCGGCAGCCCTTTGACCTTTCTTAACCAAACTTGGTGGGATTATGCCCCACCCCTCCAAAAGGTCCCATACCACATTTGGTGCACATTGGCCATAAGGGGGCGCTATAACTTTCCAAAATGTATTTAGGATCATATATCATTGAGCTCATATCTCAGCTGTCTCTTAGCACACACACACACACACACACACACACACACACACCTAGTACACTTGAAGTAATTTCAGGCATCACAGTCAATCGATTTTGACGGTGAAGCCGTGCATGCCTCTACCCATCTGGTTGGAGGTACATTTCTGCTTGTAAATACTTACTGTGTGTGCCTCTGACCGTCTGCCTGGTCAGTTCTTTCTGTTGCCTTGGCAACTTAGGCTGGGTCACCCTGCTTGGCCCCGCATTGCTGCTTGCAGCTATATTTATTATTCAACTTTCTTCTCCTATGGGAAGTCAATGGCAGCCCATAGAACCACACATAGGAAAATGCTCAAATTTGGCACACACATTCGAGACAGTCTCAGCATTCCCCACAACAATTTTTAGGTCCCCAGCCCCAACCCTCTAGCGCCACCAGCAGGTCAAAGTTGCAGGTACATTTCTGCTTGTAACTTTTGAACCGTTGGTCCGATTTTCAAAAACTTGGTATCCCTGGAATCCTTGGGTCAAGACGAATCCAAAGCACCCCATGACGTCATTTTCCGCCCATATAGTTTTCCCGCCATTTTGAATTTTGTGAAAATCACTTAAAATGCTTCTCCTCCCTCAATTTTGGACCAATTTCTCCCAAACTTGGTAGATGGCAACTGTGGACTAAGCTGCACAAGAAACTTACCCGGTTTTTAGAAGTTCATAAGCGTTTGGCCGTGGCAGCCAATCAAAATTGGCGGCGCAGACGCCAAACAGGAAGTGTGCTCATATTTCGGCCGCCCTTTGGCGTATCTTAACGAAACTTGGTGGCTTTATGCCACACCCCTCCATGAAGGACCCCAAAAAATTTGGAACAAATTGGCTGCTAGGGGGCGCTATAACTAGGAAAAATGTCTTTTGGCTCATATCTCATGATGCGTTTTGGCTAGAAACAAAATTCCACTGCCTATGGAATCCTTGGGTCAAGTCGAATCTATCGCACCCTATGACGTCATATTCTGCCTTGAGGATTTTCCGCCATTTTGAATTTTGTTAAAATCAATGAAATTCTATGGAAACCCATAGAACCGTCAGACGAGAGGTATTCAAATTTGGCACACTGATTCTAGGCTGTCTCAAGGTTCTTGTCACCAAATTTCAACTCACCACATCAAACTCTCTAGCGCCACCAACGGGTCAAAGTCGCAGGTACATTTCTGCTTGTTACTTTTGAACCATAGGCCTGATTGTCAAAAGCTTAGTATTGCTGGAATCCTTCCGTCAGACCGAATCCAACGCTCCCTGTCTCGTCATATTCCACCTGGTAGATTTTCCGCCATTTTGAATTTTGTGAAAATCAATTAAAATGCTTCTCCTCCCTCAATTTTTGACCAATTTTTCCCAAACTTGGTACATGGGAAGGATGGACTAAGCTGCACAAGAAACTTACCTGGTTTTTAGAATTTCATAAGCGTTTGGCCGTGGCAGCCAATCAAATTTGGCTGGGCAGACGCCAAACAGGAAGTGTGCTCATATCTCGGCCATCCTTTGGCGTATCTGAACGAAACTTGGTGGCTTTATGCCTCACGCCACCCCAAAGGAGCACAAAACATTTGGACCAAATAGGCCGCTAGGGGGCGCTATAACTAGGAAAAATGATTTTTGGCTCATATCTCATGATGCGTTTTGGGTAGAAACAAAATTCCACTGCCTCTGGAATCCGTCCCTCAAAACGAATCCAACACCCCCTATGGCGTCATATTCCACCAGATATATTTTCCACCATTTTGAAATTTGTGAAAATCTATTAAAATCCTTCTCCTCCCTCAATTTTTGACCAATTTCTCCCAAACTTGGTACATAGTAACTTTAGACTAACCGTCTGCCTGGTCAGTTCTTTCTGTTGCCATGGCAACTTAGGCTGGGTCACACTGCTTGGCCCCGCATTGCTGCTTGCAGCTATATTTAGGGGCCAAGCAGCGAAGCTGGCGAAGGCCCCTAATGAGTTTGTCGGTTTTCTTATTATTATTATTATTATTATTATTAGGGGCCAAGCAGCGAAGCTGGCGAAGGCCCCTAATGAGTTTGTCGGTTTTCTTATTATTATTATTATTATTATTATTATTATTATTATTATTATTATTCAACTTTCTTCTCCTATGGGAAGTCAATGGCAGCCCATAGAACCACACATAGGAAAATGCTCAAATTTGGCACACACATTCGAGACAGTCTCAGCATTCCCCACAACAATTTTTAGGTCCCCAGCCCCAACCCTCTAGCGCCACCAGCAGGTCAAAGTTGCAGGTACATTTCTGCTTGTAACTTTTGAACCGTTGGTCCGATTTTCAAAAACTTGGTATCCCTGGAATCCTTGGGTCAAGACGAATCCAAAGCACCCCATGACGTCATTTTCCGCCCATATAGTTTTCCCGCCATTTTGAATTTTGTGAAAATGACTTAAAATGCTTCTCCTCCCTCAATTTTGGACCAATTTCTCCCAAACTTGGTAGATGGCAACTTTGGACTAAGCTGCACAAGAAACTTACCCGGTTTTTAGAATTTCATAAGCGTTTGGCCGTGGCAGCCAATCAAAATTGGAGGCGCAGATGCCAAACAGGAAGTGTGCTCATATTTCGGCCGGCCTTTGGCGTATCTTAACGAAACTTGGTGAGTTTATGCCATACCCCTCGCTGAAGGACCCCAAAAAATTTGGAACAAATTGGCTGCTAGGGGGCGCTATAACTAGGAAAAATGTCTTTTGGCTCATATCTCATGATGCGTTTTGGCTAGAAACAAAATTCCACTGCCTATGGAATCCTTGGGTCAAGTCGAATCTATCGCACCCTATGACGTCATATTCTGCCTTGAGGATTTTCCGCCATTTTGAATTTTGTTAAAATCAATGAAATTCTATGGAAACCCATAGAACCGTCTGACGACAGGTTTTCAAATTTGGCACACTGATTCTAGGCTGCCTCACGGTTCTTGTCAGCAAATTTCAACTCAGCATCTCAAACTCTCTAGCGCCAACAACAGGTCAAAGTTGCAAGTACATTTCTGCTTGTTACTTTTGAACCGTATGTCTGATCGTCAAAATCTTAGTATGGCTGGAATCCTTGGGTCAACCCGAATCCAACGCACCCTATGGCGTCATATTCCGCCTGGTATATTTTCCGCCATTTTGAATTTTGTGAAAATCAATTAAAATGCTTCTCCTCCCTCAATTTTTGACCAATTCCTTCCAAACTTGGTAGATGGCAACTTTGGACTAAGCTGCACTAAAAACTTACCCGGTTTTTCGAATTTCATAAGCGTTTGGCCGTGGCTGCCAATCAAATTTGGCTGTGCAGACGCGAAACAGGAAGTGTGCTCATATCTCGGCAGCCCTTTGACCTTTCTTAACCAAACTTGGTGGGATTATGCACCACCCCTCCAAAATGGCCCATACCACATTTGGTGCACATTGGCCATTAGGGGGCGCTATAACTTTCCAAAATGTGTTTTGGCTCTTACATCATTGAGCTCATATCTCAGCAGTCTTTTAGCACAGACACACACACACACACCTAGTACACTGGAAGTAATTTCAGCCATCACAGTCAATCGAATTTGACGGTGAAGCCGTGCATGCCTCTAACCGTCTGGTTGGAGGTACATTCCTGCTTGTAAACACTTCCTGTGCGTGCCTATGACCGTCTGCCTGGTCAGTTCTTTCTGTTGCCATGGCAACTTAGGCTGGGTCACCCTGCTTGGCCCCGGATTGCTGCTTGCAGCTATATTTATTATTCAACTTTCTTCTCCTATGGGATGTCAATGGCAGCCCATAGAACCACACATAGGAAAATGCTCAAATTGGGCACAAACATTCTAGACAGTCTCAGCATTCCCCACAACAATTTTTAGGTCCCCACCCCCAACCCTCTAGCGCCACCAGCAGGTCAAAGTTGCAGGTACATTTCTGCTTGTAACTTTTGAACCGTTGGTCCGATTTTCAAAAACTTGGTATCCCTGGAATCCTTGGGTCAAGACGAATCCAAAGCACCCCATGACGTCATTTTCCGCCCATATAGTTTTCCCGCCATTTTGAATTTTGTGAAAATCAATTAAAATGCTTCTCCTCCCTCAATTTTGGACCAATTTCTCCCAAACTTGGTAGATGGCAACTTTGGACTAAGCTCCACAAGAAACTTACCCGGTTTTTAGAATTTCATAAGCGTTTGGCCGTGGCAGCCAATCAAAATTGGAGGCGCAGACGCCAAACAGGAAGTGTGCTCATATTTCGGCTGCCCTTTGGCGTATCTTAACGAAACTTGGTGGGTTTATGCCCCACCCCTCCATGAAGGACCCCAAAGAATTTGGAACAAATTGGCTGCTAGGGGGCGCTATAACTAGGAAAAATGTCTTTTGGCTCATATCTCATGATGCGTTTTGGCTAGAAACAAAATTCCACTGCCTATGGAATCCTTGGGTCAAGACGAATCTATCGCACCCTATGACGTCATATTCTGCCTTGAGGATTTTCCGCCATTTTGAATTTTGTTAAAATCAATGAAATTCTATGGAAACCCATAGAACCGTCTGACAACAGGTTTTCAAATTTGGCACACTGATTCTAGGCTGGCTCAAGGTTCTTGTCAGCAAATTTCAACTCACCACCTCAAACTCTCTAGCGCCAACAACAGGCCAAAGTTGCATGTACATTTCTGCTTGTTACTTTTGAACCGTATGTCTGATCGTCAAAATCTGTGTATCGCTGGAATCCTTGGGTCAAAACGAATCCAACACATCCTATGCCGTCATATTCCGCCTTGTATATTTTCCGCCATTTTGAATTATGTGAAAATCAATTAAAATGCTTCTCCTCCCTCAATTTTTGACCAATTCCTTCCAAACTTGGTAGATGGCAACGTTGCACTAAGCTGCACAAAAAACTTACCCGGTTTTTCGAATTTCATAAGCGTTTGGCCGTGGCTGCCAATCAAACTTGGATGTGCAGACGCGAAACAGGACGTGTGCTCATATCTCGGCAGCCCTTTGATCTTTCTTAACCAAACTTGGTGGGATTATGCCCCACCCCTCCATAAGTGCCCATACCACATTTGGTGCACTTTGGCCATTAGGGGGCGCTATAACTTTCCAAAATGTGTTTTGGCTCATATATAATTGAGCTCATATCTCAGCAGTCTTTTAGCACACACACACACACACACACACACACACACACACCTAGTACACTTGAAGTAATTTCAGCCATCACAGTCAATCGAATTTGATGGTGAAGCCGTGCATGCCTCTAACCATCTGGTTGGAGGTACATTTCTGCTTGTAAACACTTCCTGTGCGTGCCTATGACCGTCTGCCTGGTCAGTTCTTTCTGTTGCCATGGCAACTTAGGCTGGGTCATCCTGCTTGGCCCCGCATTGCTGCTTGCAGCTATATTTAGGGGCCAAGCAGCGAAGCTGGCGAAGGCCCCTAATGAGTTTGTCGGTTTTCTTATTATTATTAGGGGCCAAGCAGCGAAGCTGGCGAAGGCCCCTAATGAGTTTGTCGGTTTTCTTATTATTATTATTATTATTATTATTATTCAACTTTCTTCTCCTATGGGAAGTCAATGGCAGCCCATAGAACCACACATAGGAAAATGCTCAAATTTGGCACACACATTCGAGACAGTCTCAGCATTCCCCACAACAATTTTTAGGTCCCCAGCCCCAACCCTCTAGCGCCACCAGCAGGTCAAAGTTGCAGGTACATTTCTGCTTGTAACTTTTGAACCGTTGGTCCGATTTTCAAAAACTTGGTATCCCTGGAATCCTTGGGTCAAGACGAATCCAAAGCACCCCATGACGTCATTTTCCGCCCATATAGTTTTCCCGCCATTTTGAATTTTGTGAAAATCACTTAAAATGCTTCTCCTCCCTCAATTTTGGACCAATTTCTCCCAAACTTGGTAGATGGCAACTTTGGACTAAGCTGCACAAGAAACTTACCCGGTTTTTAGAATTTCATAAGCGTTTGGCCGTGGCAGCCAATCAAAATTGGAGGAGCAGACGCCAAACAGGAAGTGTGCTCATATTTCGGCCGGCCTTTGGCGTATCTTAACGAAACTTGGTGAGTTTATGCGATACCCCTCGCTGAAGGACCCCAAAAAATTTGGAACAAATTGGCTGCTAGGGGGCGCTATAACTAGGAAAAATGTCTTTTGGCTCATATCTCATGATGCGTTTTGGCTAGAAACAAAATTCCACTGCCTATGGAATCCTTGGGTCAAGTCGAATCTATCGCACCCTATGACGTCATATTCTGCCTTGAGGATTTTCCGCCATTTTGAATTTTGTTAAAATCAATGAAATTCTATGGAAACCCATAGAACCGTCTGACGACAGGTTTTCAAATTTGGCACACTGATTCTAGGCTGCCTCACGGTTCTTGTCAGCAAATTTCAACTCAGCATCTCAAACTCTCTAGCGCCAACAACAGGTCAAAGTTGCAAGTACATTTCTGCTTGTTACTTTTGAACCGTATGTCTGATCGTCAAAATCTTAGTATGGCTGGAATCCTTGGGTCAACCCGAATCCAACGCACCCTATGGCGTCATATTCGGCCTGGTATATTTTCCGCCATTTTGAATTTTGTGAAAATCAATTAAAATGCTTCTCCTCCCTCAATTTTTGACCAATTCCTTCCAAACTTGGTAGATGGCAACTTTGGACTAAGCTGCACTAAAAACTTACCCGGTTTTTCGAATTTCATAAGCGTTTGGCCGTGGCTGCCAATCAAATTTGGCTGTGCAGACGCGAAACAGGAAGTGTGCTCATATCTCGGCAGCCCTTTGACCTTTCTTAACCAAACTTGGTGGGATTATGCACCACCCCTCCAAAATGGCCCATACCACATTTGGTGCACATTGGCCATTAGGGGGCGCTATAACTTTCCAAAATGTGTTTTGGCTCTTACATCATTGAGCTCATATCTCAGCAGTCTTTTAGCACAGACACACACACACACACACACACACACACACCTAGTACACTGGAAGTAATTTCAGCCATCACAGTCAATCGAATTTGACGGTGAAGCCGTGCATGCCTCTAACCGTCTGGTTGGAGGTACATTCCTGCTTGTAAACACTTCCTGTGCGTGCCTATGACCGTCTGCCTGGTCAGTTCTTTCTGTTGCCATGGCAACTTAGGCTGGGTCACCCTGCTTGGCCCCGGATTGCTGCTTGCAGCTATATTTATTATTATTATTATTCAACTTTCTTCTCCTATGGGAAGTCAATGGCAGCCCATAGAACCACACATAGGAAAATGCTCAAATTTGGCACACACATTGGAGACAGTCTCAGCATTCCCCACAACAATTTTTAGGTCCCCAGCCCCAACCCTCTAGCGCCACCAGCAGGTCAAAGTTGCAGGTACATTTCTGCTTGTAACTTTTGAAGCGTTGGTCCGATTTTCAAAAACTTGGTATCCCTGGAATCCTTGGGTCAAGACGAATCCAAAGCACCCCATGACGTCATTTTCCGCCCATATAGTTTTCCCGCCATTTTGAATTTTGTGAAAATCACTTAAAATGCTTCTCCTCCCTCAAATTTGGACCGATTTCTCCCAAACTTGGTAGATGGCAACTTTGGACTAAGCTGCACAAGAAACTTACCCGGTTTTTAGAATTTCATAAGCGTTTGGCCGTGGCAGCCAATCAAAATTGGCGGCGCAGACGCCAAACAGGAAGTGTGCTCATATTTCGGCCGCCCTTTGGCGTATCTTAACGAAACTTGGTGAGTTTATGCCATACCCCTCGATGAAGGACCCCAAAAAATTTGGAACAAATTGGCTGCTAGGGGGCGCTATAACTAGGACAAATGTCTTTTGGCTCATATCTCATGATGCGTTTTGGCTAGAAACAAAATTCCACTGCCTATGGAATCCTTGGGTCAAGTCGAATCTATCGCACCCTATGACGTCATATTCTGCCTTGAGGATTTTCCGCCATTTTGAATTTTGTTAAAATCAATGAAATTCTATGGAAACCCATAGAACCGTCTGACGACAGGTTTTCAAATTTGGCACACTGATTCTAGGCTGCCTCACGGTTCTTGTCAGCAAATTTCAACTCAGCATCTCAAACTCTCTAGCACCAACAACAGGTCAAAGTTGCAAGTACATTTCTGCTTGTTACTTTTGAACCGTATGTCTGATCGTCAAAATCTTAGTATGGCTGGAATCCTTGGGTCAACCCGAATCCAACGCACCCTATGGCGTCATATTCCGCCTGGTATATTTTCCGCCATTTTGAATTTTGTGAAAATCAATTAAAATGCTTCTCCTCCCTCAATTTTTGACCAATTCCTTCCAAACTTGGTACATGGCAACTTTGGACTAAGCTGCACTAAAAACTTACCTGGTTTTTCGAATTTCATAAGCGTTTGGCCGTGGCTGCCAATCAAATTTGGCTGTGCAGACGCGAAACAGGAAGTGTGCTCATATCTCGGCAGCCCTTTGACCTTTCTTAACCAAACTTGGTGGGATTATGCACCACCCCTCCAAAATGGCCCATACCACATTTGGTGCACATTGGCCATTAGGGGGCGCTATAACTTTCCAAAATGTGTTTTGGCTCTTACATCATTGAGCTCATATCTCAGCAGTCTTTTAGCACAGACACACACACACACACACACACCTAGTACACTGGAAGTAATTTCAGCCATCACAGTCAATCGAATTTGACGGTGAAGCCGTGCATGCCTCTAACCGTCTGGTTGGAGGTACATTCCTGCTTGTAAACACTTCCTGTGCGTGCCTATGACCGTCTGCCTGGTCAGTTCTTTCTGTTGCCATGGCAACTTAGGCTGGGTCACACTGCTTGGCCCCGGATTGCTGCTTGCAGCTATATTTATTATTATTATTATTATTATTCATCTTTCTTCTCCTATGGGAAGTCAATGGCAGCCCATAGAGCCACACATAGGAAAATGCTCAAATTTGGCACACACATTTGAGACAGTCTCAGCATTCCCCATAACAATTTTTAGGTCCCGACCCCCAACCCTCTAGCGCCACCAGCAGGTCAAAGTTGCAGGTACATTTCTGCTTGTAACTTTTGAACCGTTGGTCCGATTTTCAAAAACTTGGTATCCCTGGAATCCTTGGGTCAAGACGAATCCAAAGCACCCCATGACGTCATTTTCCGCCCATATAGTTTTCCCGCCATTTTGAATTTTGTGAAAATCACTTAAAATGCTTCTCCTCCCTCAATTTTTGACAAATTTCTCCCAAACTTGGTAGATGGCAACTGGGGACTAAGCTGCACAAGAAACTTACCCGGATTTTAGAATTTCATAAGCGTTTGGCCGTGGCAGCCAATCAAATTTGGCTGCGCAGACGCCAAACAGGAAGTGTGCTCATATTTCGGCCGCCCTTTGGCGTATCTTAACGAAACTTGGTGAGATTATGCCCCACCCCTGCATGAAGGAAAACAAAAAAATTGGAACAAATTGGCTGCTAGGGGGCGCTATAACTAGGAAAAATGACTTTTGGCTCATATCTCATGATGCGTTTGGGGTAGAAACAAAATTCCACTATCTCTGGAATCCTTGGGTCAAGACGAATCTATCGCACCCTATGACGTCATATTCTGCCTTGAGGATTTTCCGCGATTTTGAATTTTGTTAAAATCAATGAAATTCTATGGCAACCCATAGAACTGTCTGAGTAGAGGTTTTCAAATTTGGCACACTGATTCTAGGCTGCCTCAAGGTTCTTGTCAGCAAATTTCAACTCATCATCTCAAACTGTCTAGCGCCACCAATAGGTCAAAGTTGCAGGTACATTTCTGCTTGTTACTTTTGAACTGTACTTCTGATCGTCAAAATCTAAGTATCTATGGGATCCTTGGGTCAACACGAATCCAACGCACCCTATGGCGTCATATTCCGCCTGGTATATTTTCCGCCATTTTGAATTTTGTGAAAATCAATTAAAATGCTTCTCCTCCCTCAATCTTTGACCAATTCCTTCCAAGCTTGGTACATGGCAACTTTGGACTAAGCTGCACATAAAACTTACCCGGTTTTTCGAATTTCATAAGCGTTTGGCCGTGGCGGCCAATCAAATTTGGCCGTGCAGATGTGAAACAGGAAGTGTGGTCATATCTTGGCAGCCATTTGACCTTTCTTAACCAAACTTGGTGGGATTATGCCCCACCCCTCCAAAAGGTCCCATACCACATTTGGTGCACATTGGCCATTAGGGGGCGCTATAACTTTCCAAAATGTATTTAGGATCATATATCATTGAGCTCATATCTCAGCAGTCTCTTAGCACACACACACACCTAGTAAACTTGAAGTAATTTCAGGCATCACAGTCAATCGATTTTGATGGTGACGCCGTGCATGCCTCTACCCATCTGGTTGGAGGTACATTTCTGCTTGTAAACACTTCCTGTGCGTGCCTCTGATCGTCTGCCTGGTCAGTTCTTTCTGTTGCCATGGCAACTTAGGCTGGGTCACGCTGCTTGGCCCTGCATTGCTGCTTGCAGCTATATTTGGGGGCCAAGCAGCGAAGCTGCGAAGGCACCCATAGTGATTCTATTGTTTCTTATTATTATTATTATTATTATTATTATTATTATTATTATTATTATTATTCAGTCCACTTCCGCCTCTGCAAGTCTATGGCAGCCCATAGAACCGTCTGGTAAAAAGTTGTGAAATTTGGCACACTGATTCTAGACACTCTCAACATTCCTCTCACCAAATTTCAGGACTCTACCTCAAACCCGTTAGCGCCACCAACAGGTCAAAGTCCCAGGTACATTTCTGCTTGTAACTTTTGAACCGTTGGTCTGATTTTCAAAAACTTGGTATCCCTGGAATCCTTGGGCCAAGACGAATCCAACGCACCCCATGACGTCATTTCCCGCCCATATATTTTTCCCGCCATTTTGAATTTTGTGAAAATCAATTAAAATGTTTCAACTCCCTCAATTTTTTACCAATTTCTCCCAAACTTGGAAGATAGCATAATTGGACCAACCTGCACAAAAGTTATACCCGGTGATTTGAATTTCACAAGCGTTTGGCCGTGGCAGCCAATCAAACTTGGCTGCAAAGATGCGAAACAGGAAGTGTGCTCATTTCTCGGCCACCCTTTGGCGTATCTTAACGAAACTTGGTGCCTTTATGCAGCACCCCTCCCGAAAGGGCCCCAAAAAATTTGGAACAAATTGGCTGCTAGGGGGCGCTATAACTAGGAAAAATGTCTTTTGGCTCATATCTCATGACTCGTTTTGGCTAGAAACAAAATTCCACTATGGCAGGAATCCTTGGCTCAAGACGAATCCATCGCACCCTATGACGTCATATTCTGCCTTGAGGATTTTCCGCCATTTTGAATTTTGTTAAAATCAGTGAAATTCTATGGCAACGCATAGAACCGTCTGACTAGAGGTTTTTAAACTTGGCACACTGATTCTAGGCTCCCTCAAGGATCTTGTCACCAAATTTCAACTCAGCACCTCAAACTCTCTAGCGCCACCAACAGGTCAAAGTTGCAAGTACACTTCTGCTTGTTACTTTTGAACCATACGTCTGATCATCAAAATCTTAGTATCGCTGGAATTCTTGGGTCACCACGAATCCAGGGGCCCTGTCTCGTCATATTCCACCCTGGAGATTTTCCGCCATTTTGAATTTTGTGAAAATCAATTAAAATGCTTCTCCTCCCACAATTTTTGAAGAATTTCTCCCAAACTTGGTACATGGCAACTGGGGACTAAGCTGCACAAGAAACATACCCGGTTTTTAGAATTTCTTAAGCGTTTGGCCGTGGCAGCCAATCAAATTTGGCTGGCAGATGCAAGACAGGAAGTGTGCTCATTTCTCGGCGAACCTTTGGCGTATCTTAACGAAACTTGGTAGCTTTATGCAACACCCCTCCCCAAAGAGCAGCAAAAAATTTGGAACAAATTGGCTGCTAGGGGGCGCTATAACTAGGAAAAATGTCTTTTGGCTCATATCTCATGATGCGTTTTGCCTAGAAACAAAATTCCACTATGTCAGGAATCCTTGGCTCAAGCCGAATCCACCGCACCCTATGACGTCATATTCTGCCTTGAGGATTTTCCACCATTTTGAATTTTGTTAAAATCAATGAAATTCTATGGCAATGCATAGAACCGTCTGACTAGAGGTTTTTAAACTTGGCACACTGATTCTAGGCTGCCTCAAGGATCTTGTCACCAAATTTCAACTCAGCACCTCAAACTCTCTAGCGCCACCAACAGGTCAAAATTGCAGGTACATTTCTGCTTGTTACTTTTGAACCATACGTCTGATCATCAAATTCTTAGTGTGGCTGGAATGCTTGGGTCAAAAGGAATCCAATGGGCCCTGTCTCCTCATATTCCACCCAGTAGATTTTCCGCCATTTTGAATTATGTGAAAATCAATTAAAATGCTTCTCCTCCCTCAATTTTTGGAAAATTTCTCCCAAACGTGGTACA
>NC_083571.1:69647278-69649778 GCF_027579695.1 Neoarius graeffei
ATTATTATTATTATTATTATTCAGTCCACTTCCGCCTCTGCAAGTCTATGGCAGCCCATAGAACCGTCTGGTAAAAAGTTGTGAAATTTGGCACACTGATTCTAGACACTCTCAACATTCCTCTCACCAAATTTCAGGCCTCTACCTCAAACCCGTTAGCGCCACCAACAGGTCAAAGTCCCAGGTACATTTCTGCTTGTAACTTTTGAACCGTTGGTCTGATTTTCAAAAACTTGGTATCCCTGGAATCCTTGGGCCAAGACGAATCCAACGCACCCCATGACGTCATTTCCCGCCCATATATTTTTCCCGCCATTTTGAATTTTGTGAAAATCAATTAAAATGTTTCAACTCCCTCAATTTTTTACCAATTTCTCCCAAACTTGGAAGATAGCATAATTGGACCAACCTGCACAAAAGTTATACCCGGTGATTTGAATTTCACAAGCGTTTGGCCGTGGCAGCCAATCAAACTTGGCTGCAAAGATGCGAAACAGGAAGTGTGCTCATTTCTCGGCCACCCTTTGGCGTATCTTAACGAAACTTGGTGCCTTTATGCAGCACCCCTCCCGAAAGGGCCCCAAAAAATTTGGAACAAATTGGCTGCTAGGGGGCGCTATAACTAGGAAAAATGTCTTTTGGCTCATATCTCATGACTCGTTTTGGCTAGAAACAAAATTCCACTATGGCAGGAATCCGTGGCTCAAGACGAATCCATCGCACCCTATGACGTCATATTCTGCCTTGAGGATTTTCCGCCATTTTGAATTTTGTTAAAATCAGTGAAATTCTATGGCAACGCATAGAACCGTCTGACTAGAGGTTTTTAAACTTGGCACACTGATTCTAGGCTCCCTCAAGGATCTTGTCACCAAATTTCAACTCAGCACCTCAAACTCTCTAGCGCCACCAACAGGTCAAAGTTGCAAGTACACTTCTGCTTGTTACTTTTGAACCATACGTCTGATCATCAAAATCTTAGTATCGCTGGAATACTTGGGTCACCACGAATCCAGGGGCCCTGTCTCGTCATATTCCACCCAGGAGATTTTCCGCCATTTTGAATTATGTGAAAATCAATTAAAATGCTTCTCCTCCCACAATTTTTGAAGAATTTCTCCCAAACTTGGTACATGGCAACTGGGGACTAAGCTGCACAAGAAACATACCCGGTTTTTAGAATTTCTTAAGCGTTTGGCCGTGGCAGCCAATCAAATTTGGCTGGCAGATGCAAGACAGGAAGTGTGCTCATTTCTCGGCGAACCTTTGGCGTATCTTAACGAAACTTGGTGGCTTTATGCAACACCCCTCCCCAAAGGGCAGCAAAAAATTTGGAACAAATTGGCTGCTAGGGGGCGCTATAACTAGGAAAAATGTCTTTTGGCTCATATCTCATGATGCGTTTTGCCTAGAAACAAAATTCCACTATGTCAGGAATCCTTGGCTCAAGCCGAATCCACCGCACCCTATGACGTCATATTCTGCCTTGAGGATTTTCCACCATTTTGAATTTTGTTAAAATCAATGAAATTCTATGGCAATGCATAGAACCGTCTGACTAGAGGTTTTTAAACTTGGCACACTGATTCTAGGCTGCCTCAAGGATCTTGTCACCAAATTTCAACTCAGCACCTCAAACTCTCTAGCGCCACCAACAGGTCAAAATTGCAGGTACATTTCTGCTTGTTACTTTTGAACCATACGTCTGATCATCAAATTCTTAGTGTGGCTGGAATGCTTGGGTCAAAAGGAATCCAATGGGCCCTGTCTCCTCATATTCCACCCTGTAGATTTTCCGCCATTTTGAATTATGTGAAAATCAATTAAAATGCTTCTCCTCCCTCAATTTTTGGAAAATTTCTCCCAAACGTGGTACATGGCAACTGGGGCCTAAGCTGCACAAGAAATATGCCCGGTTTTTAGAATTTCTTAAGCGTTTGGCCGTGGCAGCCAATCAAATTTGGCTGGCATATGCAAAACAGGAAGTTTGCTCATTTCTCGGCCACCCTTTGGCGTATCTTAACGAAACTGGGTGGCTTTATGCAGCACCCCTCCCCAAAGGGCAGCAAAAAATTTGGACCAAATTGGCTGCTAGGGGGCGCTATAACTAGGAAAAATGTCTTTAGGCTCATATCTCATGATGCGTTTTGGCTAGAAACAAAATTCCACTATGTCAGGAATCCTTGGCTCAAGACGAACTCATCGCACCCTATGACGTCATATTCTGCCTTGAGGATTTTCCACCATTTTGAATTTTGTTAAAATCAATGAAATTCTATGGCAATGCATAGAACCGTCTGACTAGAGGTTTTTAAACTTGGCACACTGATTCTAGGCTGCCTCAAGGATCTTGTCACCAAATTTCAACTCAGCACCACAAACTCTCTAGCGCCACCAACAGGTCAAAATTGCAGGTACATTTCTGCTTGTTACTTTTGAACCATACGTCTGATCATCAAATTCTTAGTGTGGCTGGAATGCTTGGGTCAAAAGGAATCCA
>NC_083571.1:69667278-69747278 GCF_027579695.1 Neoarius graeffei
AAACATTCCTCAGGAAAATGCTTCCGACAAACATACACCGTCTTAGGTAGATTCGACGGCGTATTATTGAAGTAAATAAAATTAAGCCACTGCGTCTTCAGGGGCTCTCCCGTCGGCAGTAAAAACAGACTCCTTTCTGTGTTGTCACATCCATGTACAGCGCAATTTCCATGTTTCGCTCGCTTAGGTGATGCCATGTTGTTGTGTCCTCTATGGTCTCCTCACTACAACTGGGCGGGCAATCCATACAGTGGGTGGGAATCATCTCCCTTGCTGACGTAGTAAAGGGAAGAGCTTATCAACGTGCCATTTTGACGCACCATTCTCAAATGTTGGGCATAGTTTGGTTTACACATTATGAAATTTCTAGCCACTGGGGTGACTTAAGAAGGTCAGAGGAACTCATTTTAACGTTAAAAAACCTCAGAAAGTGAAAATTTCATGCCATGGGACCTTTAAGTGTCGCTCGGACAAGATATCTAGTAATTTTGAATTGAAAAGATTATTTTTCTCGAGTGTACCCTTTGCTAAGAATTAACTGGAAATCTAACTCATTGCATAACAAATAGTGATTTCTAAAAATCTTGCAAAAACTCAATTTTGACCATTTTTATTACAAAATTTTACAAAACTTGAAGACTTATCTACAGATTTAATCACAAAGGTATCACATCATAAAATAACAAGGAATATTAAAAAAATTAAATTTTCTCATTACTAGTAGTCTTGAAATAAGTTTTGCTGCTTGTAAAATATATTAGTGCCACTTTTTTCTTTGAATCTGGAGCAAGGCTGTTTAATGTCATTGTTTTAATAGCATTGTAGACCCTAATCATTACTTCTAATCCGATCATTTGCAAGCAAATTACTTGGCAGGATATGGTTTACAAACCAGTGGCAAAATGAAAAAGGAATTCAAGTTGTTGAAGTATAATTAGTAAACAAAAAAGTTACAGGAAACAGTCTTCAAAATCATAAGCAGAGTTAAAGTTGCTTTTGAAGATAAGTTCTCACAAAGTCTAAGATTATTGTTTAATTCATTATACACGTACCAGGGAAAACCCGTATTGTTTTTGTAAAACATTTGGTGGTTATTAATTTTCTCAGTTGTTTAATTAGTTACATGCTTGTTTTTGTTGTATGTTCTTCTGAACAGAACAGAGACCCAGAGAAATATCCTAATCTGAATAAAAGGACCTTATTTTTTCTATCAATTTTTAAGTAAAGTTGGTTTTGAAAATTCCCAAAACTTCCCCAAAATTCCCATAAATTCCCAAAATTTCCATGGGAATTTTCAGAGTGGAAAATTTCCATTTGGGAATTAACCCTAGTTAGCGAGTTCACATTCCCCATAAGCACCGACGAAACCGAGGGTTTGTACCTCCACCGCCCCTCCATCTTCTTTGCCTTGCGCTTGGCCCCAGCTCTGCAGCCCCGGTACCTCCTCCTCAGTTCCGCAGGTATTAAGTGGACAATGCCCTCACGTCCCCTCGGACGTAGGGCGAGCAGTTGTTCCCGAGTATAAAATCTCCGCTGCACCGCATTTTGACACCAGAAATATCCATAGGATATCTCATCTCATCTCATTATCTCTAGCCGCTTTATCCTTCTACAGGGTCGCAGGCAAGCTGGAGCCTATCCCAGCTGACTACGGGCGAAAGGTGGGGTACACCCTGGACAAGTCGCCAGGTCATCTCAGGGCTGACAGACACAGACAACCATTCACACTCACATTCACACCTACGGTCAATTTAGAGTCACCAGTTAACCTAACCTGCATGTCTTTGGACTGTGGGGGAAACCGGAGCACCCAGAAGAAACCCACGCAGACACGGGGAGAGCATGTAAACTCCACACAGAAAGGCCCTCACCGGCCACGGGGCTCGAACCTGGACCTTCTTGCTGTGAGGCGACAGCGCTAACCACTACACCGAAGTGCCGCCCCGTGTGTAGTTGTAAAAAGACAAAAAAAAACACGGAAAGAAAGCGCTAAAGTCAAAGAAAGGCAATACGGACGGAGCTACTGGAGAGGCCGCCACTCTGCGTCAGCGCCAGAGGATGGACGAGTGAAAAATAAAAATACACTTCACTGCAGAAAACTAACCCATTAAAATACAGTACGTTCAACTTTTAGTTGATTAAATTTTGAGTCCCAGTGAAAACAAAACCTGCTGAAAGTTTCCACTTGAAGCACCAAATGTGTTGCAGCAGCGCCTGAGTCAGTGGAGACGGCTGAGTCTCTCTGTCAAACATTTACACTGAATAAAAAACTGACTGAAATTATTTAATTCAGCATCGGTTTCATGTGATTGAACTGAGTGAACATGAACACCCTTTGTTTTTGTCCCTCCATCATTGGGTTCCTGGTGTTGTGAGACTAACATTCGCTGCTCTGCCGTTATACTGCACTGTTCATTTTCATCCTGCGCTCATTTCTTCACATCAGCACCAACATCCTCAGGAGATTTTATAACCTCACTGAATCACATCTGTAGGACTCCCATTCACTCGACATCACTGAACCATGGAATTAGTTATTGTGTAAATTAAACTGAGGTGGAAAAAGAACCAGGAACTCACAAAACAAACCAACATTTCGAAAAAAAACTATGACAGGAACACAAACTTCTCAGGAAAACAAACACCAAACAGCTAATGAGAGAAACTAATCAGGTGAAACCCAGTTCAGGTTCCCAAACACAGCAACTCATCTAGACAAGAAAAGAAGAAGCTGAAAAAGAGAGATGGCGCCCTCTGGTGGTCTGGGGGAGATTGTCCATGGTGGACAGAACAACTTCCCACAGACCCACAGCCAAGACACGCCTTCCAGGGGTGGAGCCAGGAAGAAGTTTTTTCACCTCAGTTATCAACATAAAAAGTAATTTGGAATTTATTTACTTGAACTGATGTTGTCAGTATTTATCTCAAACATTGAGGGACCTGAACACTTGTTAAAGCGAAAAGCACAACTCAGCTCTGTAGATTTGTGTCCCGTCGGTTGGATTCAGGTTTAAATGTGAATCTTGAAATCAGATGCAAGATTTTTTTCTGCATTTTGGAGAAATAAGTCAGTTTAAATGCTGCTTGTCCTGATGATATAATGAGAGAGTGCGTGAGATGACGAGACAAACACAAGTTTCAACACCAACAAAACCAGTTCAGACAGGAACCAATCAGACTCTGGAATCTACTTCTTGTAATATCATCATGAAAACTTTAATTCCTATTAAACCGAATGTACATGATGTAAACATATCAGTGGTTTCCAGAATACAGAGATAATTTGTGACCAAAACAAAAGAAGGATGTATTGAATTATGAGAGTCTCTTCATCACTGAATACAGCACGAAGGCTTTCTGGTCTTGATCATCATCCGTTATTCTCGAATCTTCTTCCTGTCAGAGACAGCAGGATATTTCAGTCTCTGAATCAGGAGGAGATTTTATCACTCCTGTGGAACTCGTGCCATTTTTCTTTACTGCTAAAACCACTGAAACATTTAACCTCATGATCATTTTCAACAGTTTTACTGAGATGTTTACCTTTTTAACTCTCTCTGCACTGCGAGCTGTAAATTCCACCTCAGTGTAAGTCAGTTCCCCAAGTTTTTTCAGAAGCTAAAGATATATGAAAAAAATCTGATTCATGTTAATAAGCAGGGTAAAAAGTCTGTACTAAACACAAAAACAGAAAGATCAGTTTCTTGCCTTGTTATGTTTTCTCTTTAGCCAAACCCACACAGGTATGGATATTAATAACAACAGGAAAACTCCAGTAGATATCAGGACAGGAAGCAGTGAATGGGAATGATCAGTTTGTCCTGAGAACAATACGATATCATCATAAACATCAAAAAACAAATCTTCTCCTTGTGACACACACATGGGCTGGGCAATGAGACAACAATACTAAAACCCAATCCTCTCTGACGGACCTGAGTTATCATTACAGAGCTGTGCGATGTTGAGAGAAGTTGCTTTATTGCTGGCAGGGTTTGCAGACACACAGATATAAGAGTTCCTGTTATTCTCTGTGTGTTCTATCTGAAGTGTGAGATTGAGGGGAACACTGAGATCTGTGTTATTGGTGATGGAGATTCTCTCATTCTCTCTGTACCAGGATAACTTCACATCTTCTCCATTCTCCACAGAGCACAGGAGGAAACACGGCTCTGTAGAAGACATGCTTCGGTTTCCTCTTTGATTTCTTATTACTGGAGCTGATACTGGAGCTAAGAAACAGAAACAAAGATTAATAATGTGAGTCATGTAAAGCAACATGGAAGATAATGTTTGATTATACAGCTGTGCTCAGAAATTTACATACAGTGACATGAATGTCATCTTTGATATGAATGTCATGGCAATATTTGGGCTTTCAATAATTTCTTTGAACTGTTCTTTTTCTGTGGCATAATGATTGTACAGCATACAGCTTTAATTAAAAAAACACTTAAATTTGGTGCACAAGTTTTAATTTTCTTTGGGTTTCATGAAATCAACACAGGGTGAAACTTATACATAGAGTGTCAAATTACATATGCTCACTTTGATTATTAATTCAGAGGTGTTGAAACTTCCAAAATGTCTCTTATCTTGCCAAGGCCTCGTAACTTCCTGTTAGTGATTATGATTGACTACAGCTGGTAGCTTTGCTGTGTCTTCATAAAAAGGGTTTATTTGCAGCACTCATTGGCTTGACCAACACACAGTAAAATGGGAAAATCCAAGGAGCTCAGTGCAGATCTGAGAAAGAGTATCACAGATATACACAACTCCAGAATGTCTCTTGGAGTCATTTCTAAACACCTGCAAATTAGATCAGTTCAAACAATTGTATCCAAGTTATTGAGGTGTAGTCACTTTGCCAAGCCACTTTACTTCAAGAAAACCCAAACTGTCACTCTCAGCTGAAAGGAAATTGGTTTGGCTGGTCAGGAACAACCTGGGAACCACCATTGCACAAGCAAGCCATGAAATGGAAGCTGATGAATCACTGTCTACATTTCAGATCACCATGAACTAAGAGGCTGCTATCCAAGAAATAACTCCCTACTCCAAAATTGACACCTTCAAGCTTAACTAAAGTTTAAAGCTGACTACACGGACAAAGTAAAAGCCTTTCAGAAGATAGCTGTATGGTCAGACGAGACAAAGATTGAGGTGTTTGGCCAAGATGACCACCATGTACAGAGGGACATTGTACCAGCTGGTGGTGGTACCATCAGAAACTTGGACATGGCTTGGGACTTGGGAGTTACAACAGGACAATGATCCCAAACACGCATCAGTGCTGGTTGTGGAGGATAAAGCAGGCTAATATTAAGCTTAAAACAAGTCCTAACTTCAACCCTACTGAAAATATATGGACCGTGTTTTAAGTCGAGTCCATGCCAAGAAAAAAAAATTAATTGAACTCTACCAATTCTACCATGAAGATTCATGAAATATCCAACAAGAATTCTGCCAGAAGCTTGTTCATAGTAAACAAAAATGTTTGGTCAAGGTGAATCTTGCAAAGAGACATTTAACCCAAACAGTGGCGATCCTAGAGTGATTTACTCCCCGGGCGAAAACCCCTGCTGGCGCCCCCCCGTCTTGTTTTTTTTTTTTTCCGGGTTTTTTTTGGGGGGGACCTTTTTTTTTTTTTTTTTGGAACCGGGTTTTTTTCGCACCCGCGCTCGTGCCGCCCCGCGTTGGGCTCTGTATTACCCAACAGAATGTTAACAGCTTTACATGGTCGTTTAAACATTTCTCGTCGTGTGTTGTACGTCGCGTACACGGCCCGTTATAAATTTGCTGTTACCAGAATGGCAATGATCAAGTCATAATGTATTACTTAAGACTCTGTGTAATGTCATAGTAGTGTAGTACTATGGTAGTAAAGTCTTTTTGATGACTAGTACAACGTTCCGCTGGCGGGATTGTGCATATTATGGGGCTACGACAAGCACACACACTGATGACGTCACCTGCGCAACTTTGGTATTGGGCTTCCCCATCCAAAATGTTTACCCCCCCGCCCATCTTGTTTTTTTTTCGGGGGGTTTTTTGGGGGACCTTTTTTTTGGGGGGGACCGTTTTTTTTTTTCGCGCCCGCACTCGTGCCCCCCCCGCGATGCCGCCCCGGGCGGCTGCCCGGTCGGACCGCCCCCAGGACCGCCCCTGAACCCAAATGTTATAGACTGGTACCAAAATCCAGAATTGTGACACCCAAAGGCATTTTTGAGACAAAGTCGGCAAACAGTCTTATTTTGTCAATTTGGGTGTGTCGAATTCAAATCTGCAATATGCCGAGCTCTATCTGACCTCTGTTGACCTCTAGAGGTCATTGAACTTTGGGCCTGTAAACGTCTCAGCTGAACCCAGTTTCTCAGCTTTCTAAGGAATGAAATGTACTAAAATGATTAATGAAGTTAGCAAATGGCCTTGTTTGTTAAATGTTTGGGTGCTGAATTCATTTTTCATTTGTAAAACGACATATGACCTCTGATAACCTCAAGGTCATTAAACTTGGCCTATAGGCCTATGCATTTAATGGCATTATTAAACTGACTTTACTCCCCCAAAAAGAACATGAACAGACAAAAAACAAATAGAAAGGAACAAATACAACATTAAATGCCAGTCCATGTACATGTGACTTACTTTTCACAATGAGAATGCCCAGGCGATCACCTTACATAGCATTGCATTACATTTAGCGGTTATTGTTTATACAAAGCTACTGAAAAAAGGACAGATTCAGCAGCATACAAATGTGGGGGCATACAGGGTATACAGGTTAATCAGGGTTAGTATATATGAGAGTTTTTTTCTTTGTTGTTTGTTTTTTGTAAAGGTTTTACCCCGTTTAAAACAAAACAAAAAACAAACAACAAAGAAAAAAACTCTCATATATACTAACCCTGATTAACCTGTATACCCTGTATGCCCCCACATTTTGTATGCTGCTGAATCTGTCCTTTTTTCAGTAGCTTTGTATAAACAATAACCGCGAAATGTAATGCAATGTTATGTAAGGTGATCGCCTAGGCATTCTCATTGTGAAAAGTAAGTCACATGTACATGGACTGGCATTTAATGTTGTATTTGTTCCTTTCTATTTGTTTTTTGTCTGTTCATATTCTTTTTGGGGGAGTAAAGTCAGTTTAAAAATGCCGTTAAATGCATAGGCCTATAGACCAAGTTTAATGACCTTGAGGTTATCAGAGGTCATATGTCGTTTTACAAATGAAAAATGAATTCAGCACCCAAACATTTAACAAACAAGGCCATTTGCTAACTTCATTAATCATTTTAGTACATTTCATTCCTTAGAAAGCTGAGAAACTGGGTTCAGCTGAGACGTTTACAGGCCCAAAGTTCAATGACCTCTAGAGGTCAACAGAGGTCAGATAGAGCTCGGCATATTGCAGATTTGATTTCGGCACACCCAAATTGACAAAATAAGACTGTTTGCTGACTTTGTCTCAAAAATGCCTTTAACTCCTTAAATAAGCACTTTTTTGAATTTTGGTACCAGTCTATTAGGTGTGTTGTATGTATATTTTTTTTACCTTGTATGTATAATTTGGACCCTGTGTTGTGTTCAGAAACGCCAAAGAAAATTAAAACTTGTGCATCAAATTCTAGTGCTTTTTTTTTTATTAAAGATGTATGTTGTACAATAATTCTGCCACAGAAAAAGAACAGTTCAAAGAAATTACTGAAAGCCCAAATATTGCTATGACATTCATATCCAAGATGACATTCATGTCACTGAATGTAAACTTCTGACCACAACTGTACAACAGAAAGAAAAGCTTCTTAACTGCTCAAACAGCTAAAAACTCTCCAGAATGCAGGTGACATACAGACATAAAAGATGAAAGAGAGTTTATTCAGGTAAACTGACAGACAAATCTAAATTGTGATGCAGAAAACAGAGTAAAAAAAAAAACCCTGCAATGGTCAGGCGAGACACAAACAGGATTTTGGGAGCAATATCAGAAAGCAATGTCCAAAACTCATAATCTGCAGAACAATAAGAAAGGCTGGGTAAAGTCAGAAAGCTGGAGTCTTGAAATACTGAGCTGTGAGACTGAAGTGATTGTGAGCAGGTGAGTGCAAACCACGGGCGATTGCTCTAAGACAACGAGGGAGGTTCAGCCTCCTCTAAAAATGACGAACATCGTGTAGGATGAATTGCGCTAGGCTTATGTTATAGCCGACCTTATTGCTATTTCAGATCCAGAATCATAGAAATATATGTGCTCAACCCAACTACAGTGCGAAATCATTCCGTTATAACTTTCCCCAGTTCGCCTAATGTGTGCGTGAGTTTTTCCCCCTCGTGACAGCGCGATGCAGCCCAGCCTCAGTGGACTTCAATGGCATTTGGGAGCTCTGCGCTTTTCAATCTCAAAATGCAAGACGATTATTGGACAAATACTGCGAAAATGCCCGCCCACGGAGTCTCACGGACTCCCAGCCTCAGTGGACTTCAACGGCATTTGGGAGCTATGCGCTTGTCAATCTCAAAATGCAAGACGGTTATTGGACAAATACTGCGAAAATGCCCGCCTACGGACTCCCAGGCTCACAGTGGGAGGGACATGGCAGTTTCCGCGAGGAGACTGGTGATTGGTAAAAGCGGCCGGATATTTTCTTTGATTGACAGCTCGTTTCAACTATAGACAGGCAGCGGTGAATTTCAGTTTAGTCCCATGCAGATTCGCAAGTGCTGTGGTGTATTGTAAGAGATCAGCTTACATTTCGATTTAATTCATTACACACGGTTTCTACCAGCTTTTTTAGTTTGTATATATTTTCATTGTAAATAAAGTGTAAATATAGTGTTGTCAAGTTTGCCATCTTAGTTCCAGAAATTTCGTTTATTTGAGTGACTGAACTTGAACTTGAGGGGGCTAGTCAGCTAGCAAGAAAGCTGCGCACGGATGCCAAGCATTGCTGATTTAATTTTGGCGAAGCCATTTGCCAGTCTTCCTTTCGAGGAAAAAATTAAAATTAAAGAGCAGGGTAGACCAACGCCTCAAATTGACTTGGTGAAAAAGGTAGGGAATAATACTCGTTCCTTTCAGCTCTCCTGGTACGAGAAAGTGAATTGGCTAACAGCAAGTGACCCACATCAACAACAGTAAATAGGCTACTTTAGTAATATGTCATGGATGGACCAAAAATATAGAATCTATTTAAAATGTTTATGCTGAGTATATTATATTGGAATATATATTTTTCTGAATATGAATTAAACACCGCTACAATTTGGAAAACATTTTTAAACAAAAACACAGCCAAGAACATTTCACACTACAGACCTGGATTAAAAGTGAAGGGTTATCAAAATTGTTAATAAAACATTTCTCAGTCAAAATAAGTAAAATATAGGGAAAGTGTCATTGAATGAAATGTGTGGCACCCAGCTCTATGTTTGGCTCCCCAAGGTCAGTGCTTGTGCCTATTCCAGAACACTGCTGTTACTGCTGAGGTTTCTGACAAAGAGCTGCTTTCAATAATGATCAATTTTTAAACAACATGCCACAATTTTAAAATATAAAATGTTAAAATATACCCCCCCCAACAACACCATCATGTATATTGGACAGTAGGCTACTGGGCCAAAATAACCTGTTATTTCACAGTTTGTGACCCTGCCAACAATCAGCCAGATCAGAGGCAAGAGTATGAGCAAAATTGACCAGCCTCCCCTGTTTGAAAGACTACCAGCCGCCACTGGTGCAAACAGTAACCAGGAGACTGTTAGTGGTGAAGTGCAGGATGGGTTTTGTCGTCCATGGTGGCCATATTTGAAGGCCACTGTGAATTCTGGGAAGTGGAGTCTTGTGTGTAAGCAGGTGCAGACATGACAAAAACATGTATTCGTTATTTTTATTCACTGTTACAATTCTGAATTCATTCAAAAATCTTTTTCCAGGACAATTCGACTGACTGCATTCCTACAACTTTGTGCCTCATGACTCCTTCGGCTCTGAGCTCTGATTGGATATTTTTGTAATTCTGAAGTGATGAGTCTGAACATGGACAAGAAGGAGACATGAAACACTTTTACTCACCGTAAACACTGACACTGAAAGTCCTAGATGAGAGACGTCCAGTAAGAACTTGTAATAAATAAACTCCAGAAAGGTTTCTGCTGATGTTCCTGATGGTTAAAGCTCCACTGGTTCTGTCCAGCTGCAGTCGCTCTTTAAATCTCTCACTGATTTCTGTCACAGTTTTTCCATTAAACACCTGACTGTTCAATATCTTTTCCTCTCCTTTCTCAGGTCCATAAAACCACAGAATCTGAGCATCACTCTGAATTCCAGTTATCCCAGTATGGAGAGTTATCGTGGTTCCTTCCACTTCCTGCAGTGTGACCGTCTTGTCTCCAGCTGCACACAGTAAACCTGCATCACAGATTCAGCTTCATCTTTTATTTCACAGACTACACTGTGGATTGGATTATTATTATTATTATGTTTTAATTATTGTTATACACGAAAGTGGTTCTTGGCCTTTTTTCAGCCATGGAACCTCCACAATTTGTAAAAATCCACTTTCACCTTCTTCATGATGAACTTATTTGATAAAACTATATTTACATCTACAGTTTCTTCTCTTGTGAAGGAAAGACACAAACTTACAGCGCAGCAGGAGAAGAGTGCTGAGAGTCCTGATTTCTACTGAAATATTCAGCACCATGTTTGTTCAGTTGTCCTCAGAGTCTTTATCAGTGAAGAATGTTGTGTTCAGTGCTGTTCTGATGCTGCTGTACACAATGTTCCCTTACTGTTAGCGCGGCGTCTTTACTGTCCCACATTCATCTGAGCGCTGGGCGGATGTCCTGTCTCAGTGTGTTCAGTCTCTACATGCTCACTACATGCTTTCCTCTCACCAATGTCCATGTACCTTTGATAGAAAAAGGCTTTTTCAGATGGATTTCGTGGAGACGAGGTTTAAAATTCTCTCCTGTGTGTTTGATTCAATTACATTTACAAGATGTGGAGAAAAAGCTGGAGAAAATATTTCAGTCGAGTTCATGAGAAGAATTATGACTTTATATTACAGATGTTACATTTTAGAAATAGTGAGCTGATTCAAAGTTTTAGACGATCTGCATCTGGAGATTTATTCTGTAAAAAGATTCATTTGGGTCACAACATGAACAGAGAGTTTAGATCGGACAGAATAATCCCTTCTTTCGTCCTTTCGAGATGTCACAGGCCTTGTGTAAAATATTCATATGGTGATTTTTGCAGTATCAGGCCATCACCACTTCCCCTTTACTGTGTGAGAGATGGAGAGCTGAACACTGAGATCCAACCACAAACCTCTCCACCAACTAGAACAACGGTCACGCTTTTGTTTTTTCTTTTCTCTGTTCATAGTGAATAACTTTTCCTGTGTGTTTGGAGGTTGTGCATTACAGATGGTGGAAGATAGGAACCCTGAACACGTGTCAGAATTTATCTGAAACATTTTGGTGTTTGTTAAAGCGAAAAACACGACTCAGCTCTGTAGATTTGTGTCCCGTCAGCTGAGATTCAGCTTTAAATGTAAATCTGTATCAAATTACCTGAGCAGTTTACAAGTCAAATAGTGAATCGACAGCAACAGAAAACTATTGGAACTTTGGTATTGAAAAATAAATTCACTTCTATTTTATTTGTATCGTGATTTTAACTCTCGACCTGGTTATACAGCAGTTTTACAGAAATCTTGTTGTAGATTGAGATTCTTATGCAGCAGCAGCTCCATCAGTGAACTGACAACCTGCACTGTGCACAAAACTCTTCAGTGACACTGCTGTTTGGGACGACCGGCAAGTGGTGGAGAAACTGTTACTATGGCTTCTGAAAATGGAGATGAACATTTTAGTACAATTATTGCTGTGTTTTCACCTTTCCTTGACAACAGAATAAACTGGACCTGTAAATAAACATTGTACAAAAAACTTATTCATGCTGAAGGTGAAAGCGGACAATTAATAAACCACAGAATTTTTTTAAAAACATAAGAACTGTGAAGAACTTTATTGTAATTCTTTGTACTGGATGTAATGAATTTTCCTTGAATCTGACGGAGCCAAAGCTGTGAGTCTGGGACGGACCTGTTTTCTGTTGTTGTCCTGTTTTTGATGAGATGAAGAAAGTGTGCTGAAAAGCGCAGAACAATTAAACGCAGGTCTGGACCTGAGCTAAAATTCATCCTGCCTCCTGAGTCTTCTTCTACACCCTCACACACCAAGGTTCTACTTACTGCTTTGTGAAATCACAATCATATCATTTTACAGGGCGGCACGGTGGCATAGTGGTTAGCGTTGTCGCCTCACAGCAAGAAGGTCCTGGGTTCGAGCCCCGGGGCCGGCAAGGGCCTTTCTGTGCGGAGTTTGCATGTTCTCCCCGTGTCCGCGTGGGTTTCCTCCAGGTGCTCCGGTTTCCCCCACAGTCCAAAGACATGCAGGTTAGGTTAACTGGTGACTCTAAATTGACCATAGGTGTGAATGTGAGTGTGAATGGTTGTCTGTGTCTATGTGTCAGCCCTGTGATGACCTGGCGACTTGTCCAGGGTGTACCCCGCCTTTCACCCGTAGTCAGCTGGGATAGGCTCCAGCTTGCCTGCGACCCTGTAGAAGGATAAAGCGGCTACAGATAATGAGATGAGATATCATTTTACACAAGGTTGAGATCAAACGCTGGGTTTTCATTTTCTAATGTGGAGCTAACCTCTGAATAAACTGGAGAATATCCTCAGAAATATGATACAAGATACAGCAGAGCTGCAGGACGTAATAATGTGTGTTACAGAACAGATTCAGTGGTTCAATCAACCGGGGAAAGGAGATGAAATTATACTGAACAGTCAGGTGTTTAAAGGAGAAACTGTTACAGAAATCAGTGAGAGATTTAAAGAGCGACTGCAGCTGGACAGAATCAGTGGAGCTTTAACCATCAGGAACATCAGCAGAAACCTTTCTGGAGTTTATTTATTACACGTCATCGCTGATCGTCTCTCATCCAGGATTTTCACTGTCAACGTTTACTGTGAATAAAAGTGTTTCATGTGAACCTTCTGCTTCATAACTTCATGAACCCCAAAGTCCAGTTTGAGCTGTTTGGAGTCAAACTGCATCAGGAACATCATTTACAGATGAATCTGCCCTGAAATAATAATTTTTACACCACAGTGCTGTTGAACTCTGGACTCTGTTTGGTCAGAAAATGTCGACAGCTCCAGTATCCCTGCAACCAACAACAGATAAGCGGAACAAATAATGGATGGATGGACAGACTCTCTTTACACCACTTGATTACATGGTTCACTACGTTTGACTTTTTTTAGTTTTATAAAATCACAGGACTTTTAATATTCCTCATTTGAAACCTTCAAAAAAATTAACTGTTCAGCTTTACAGTATTTTTCTTTCCTCACTGTTACAGGGTGAAAAATAAAAATTGACTTCACTGCAGAACACTAACCCATTAAAAACAGTATGTTCAACTTTTGATTAAATTTTGAGTCCCAGTGAAAACAAAAGCTGCCTAAAGTTTCCACTCGAGGCACCAAATGTGTCGCAGCAGCGCCTGAGTCAGTGGAGACGGCTGAGTCTCTCTGTCAAACATTTACACTGAATAAAAAACTGACTGGAATTATTTAATTCAGCATCAGTTTCATGTGATTGAACTGAGTGAACATGAACACCCTTTGTTTTTGTCCCTCCATCATTGGGTTCCTGGTGTTGTGAGATGAACATTCGCTGCTGTGCCGTTATACTGCACTGTTCATTTTCATCCTGCACTCATTTCTTCACATCAGCACCAACATCCTCAGGAGATTTTATAACCTCACTGAATCACATCTATAGGACATGAACTGATCCCATTCACTCGACATCACCGAACCATGGAATTAGTAATTCAAATTAAACTGAGGTGGAAAAAGAACCAGGAACTCACAAAACACTGACAGGGAAACAAACACCAAGCAACTAATGAGAGAAACTAATCAGGTGAAACCCAGTTCAGGTTCCCAAACACAGCAACTCATCCAGACAAGAAAAGAAGAAGCTGAAAAAGAGAGATGGCGCCCTCTGGTGGTCTGGGGGAGATTGTCCATGGTGGACCGAACAACTTCCCACAGCCAAGACACGCCTTCCAGGGGTGGAGCCAGGAAGAAGTTTTTTCACCTCAATTGTCAACATAAAAGAAAGTAATTTGCCAATAATATACTTGAACTGTTTGACACCAAACCACTGATTTACTCTAACTGAAGTAACTTTCTGGATCATTACATTTACTGAAGTGAATTATTACTCCAGGAGAAGAACTTTTCCTCGACTCTGTTTTATCCTCTTTCCTCCACTGCAGCCTCAGATTGAATCCTGATATGAAACATCTTTTAATTTTCTGTACTGAATGCAGTGAGATGAGCTAAAAGCAGGCATTCAGAGTATTCATCTGCATTTTAGTGTGAGTTTATTAAAAATAAAAATTTACCAAAGGAAACATTAAAATACTCCTTGAAAGGTTGAAAGGTCATGGACTGAGTGTGTGGTTATGTACAGAGATGACACAGGAGCAGAGAGAAGAACAAACTGAGCTTGGATCTAATTACACTTTGTGAAGAGTAATTTATATTTAAAATATAAAATGTACTCACCATAAACACTGACACTGAAAGTCCTAGATGAGAGATGTTCAGTAAGAACTTGTAATAAATAAACTCCAGAAAGGTTTCTGCTGATGTTCCTGATGGTTAAAGCTCCACTGATTCTGTCCAGCTGCAGTCGCTCTTTAAATCTCTCACTGATTTCTGTCACAGTTTCTCCTTTAAACACCTGACTGTTCAGTATCTTTCTCTCTGCTTTCTCAGGTCCATAAAGCCACAGAATCTGAGCATCACTCTGAATTCCAGTTATCCCAGTATGGAGAGTTATCGTGGATCCTTCCACTTCCTGCAGTGTGACCGTCTCGTCTCCAGCTGCACACAGTAAACCTGCATCACAGATTCAGCTTCAGATTCATCTTTACACTCACAGACTACACTGTGGGTTAGATTATTATTATTATTATTATTATAATACATTTCGCCCGTAGTCAGCTGGGATAGGCTCCAGCTTGCCTGCGACCCTGTAGAAGGATAAAGCGGCTAGAGATAATGAGATGAGATGAGATTATTATACACTAAAGAGGTTCTCAGCATTTTTTCAGCCATGGAACCTCCACAATGGACTAAAAATCCATTTTCACTTTCTTCATGATGAACTTCTTTGATAAAACTATATTTACAGCTACAGTTTCTTCTGTTGTGAAGGAAAGACACAAACTTACAGCGCAGCAGGAGAAGAGTGCTGAGAGTCCTGATTTCTACTGAAATATTCAGCAGCATGTTTGTTCAGTTGTCCTCAGAGTCTTTATCAGTGAAGAACGTTGTGTTCAGTGCCGTTCTGTTGCTGCTGTACACAATGTTCCCTTACTGTTAGCTCGGCGTCTTTACTGTCCCACATTCATCAGAGTGCTGGGCGGACGTCCTGTCTCAGTGTGTTCAGTCTCTACACGCTCACTACATGCTTTCCTCTCACCAATGTCCATGTACATTTGATAGAATACAGCTTTTTCAGATGGATTTAGTGGAGACGAGGTTTAAAATTCTCTCCTGTGTGTTCGATTCAATTACATTTACAAGCTGTGGAGAAAAACCTGGAGAAAATAATTTCAGTCAAGTTCATTAGAAAATTTATGACTATAATATTACAGATGTTACATTTTAGAAATGGTGAGGTAATTCAAAGTTTTAGACAATCTGCATCTGGAGATTTATTCTGTAAAAAGATTCATTTGGGTCACAACATGAACAGTGAGATCGGACAGAATAATCCCTTCTTTCGTCCTTTCGAGACGTCACAGGCCTTGTTTAAAATATTCAGATGGTGATTTTTGCAGTATCAGGCCATCACCACTTCCCCTTTACTGTGTGAGAGATGGAGAGCTGAACACTGAGAACCAACCACAAACCTCTCCACCAACTCGAACAACGGTCACAGTTTTGTTTTTTCTTTTCTCTGTTCACAGTGAATCACGTTTTCTGTGTGTTTGGAGGTTGTGCATTACAGATAGTAGAAAAATAAACTTGTCAGTATTTATCTCAAACATTGAGGGACCTGAACACTTGTGAAAGTGAAAAGCACGACTCAGCTCTGTAGATTTGTGTCCCGTCGGTTGGATTCAGGGTTAAATGTGAATCTTGAAATCAGATGCAAGATTTTTTTCTGCATTTTGGAGAAATAAGTCAGTTTAAATGTTGCTGCTCCTGATGATATAATGAGAGAGCGTGTGAGATGACGAGACAAACACAAGTTTCAACACCAACAAAACCAGTTCAGACAGGAATCAGTCAGACTCTGGAATCTACTTCCTGTAATATCATCATGAAAATTTTAATTCCTATTAAACCGAATGTGCATGATGTAAACATATCAGTGGTTTCCAGAATACGGTGAACATTTGTGACCAAAACAAAAGAAGGATGATTGAATTATGAGAGTCTCTTCATCACTGAATACAACACGAAGGTTTTCTGCTCTTGATCATCATCTGTTTTTCTGGAAACTTCTTCCTGTCAGAGACAACAGTATATTTCAGTCTCTGAATCAGGGGGAGATTTTATCACTCCTGTGGAACTCATGTGATTTTTCTTTACTGCTAAAACCACTGAAACATTTCACCTCATGATCATTTTCAACAGTTTTATTGAGATGTTTACCTTTTTAACACTCTCTGCACTGCGAGCTGTAAATTCCACCTCAGTGTAAGTCAGTTCCCCAAGTTTTTTCAGAAGCTAAAGATATTTGAAAAAAAAATCTGATTCATGTTAATAAGCAGGGTAAAAAGTCTATACTCAACACAAAAACAGAAAGATCAGTTTCTTGCCTTATGTTTTCTCTTTAGCCAAACCCACACAGGGATGGATATTAATAACAGGAAAACTCCAGTAGATATCAGGACAGGAAGCAGCGAATAGGAACGATCAGTTTGTCCTGAGAACAATACGATATCATCATCAGAGGTGGGTAGTAACGCGCTACATTTACTCCATTACATTTACTTGAGTAACTTTTTGGATGAGGGCGGCACGGTGGTGTAGTGGTTAGCGCTGTCGCCTCACAGCAAGAAGGTCCGGGTTCGAGCCCTGGGGCTGGCGAGGGCCTTTCTGTGTGGAGTTTGCATGTTCTCCCTGTGTCCGCATGGGTTTCCTCCGGGTGCTCCGGTTTCCCCCACAGTCCAAAGACATGCAGGTTAGGTTAACTGGTGACTCTAAATTGAGTGTGAATGGTTGTCTGTGTCTATGTGTCAGCCCTGTGATGACATGGCGACTTGTCCAGGGTGTACCCCGCCTTTTGCCCGTAGTCAGCTGGGATAGGCTCCAGCTTGCCTGCGACCCTGTAGAACAGGATAAAGCGGCTAGAGATAATGAGATGAGATTAACTTTTTGGATGAATTGTACTTGTAAGAGTAGTTTTAATGCAGCATACTTTTTACTTTTACTTGAGTATATTTGTGAAGAAGAAGCGGTACTTTTACTCCGTTACATTGGGCTATATTCTGCTCATTACTCGCTACTTTATGTTTATTGATCCGTGCGATGCGTGGTCTGTTTGTTTATGTTTTGTCGAGACTTCCAGCAGAGGCTCTGTCACATGACAGCATCTCACCAATCAAACGTAGCAGCCAGAGCCATAGTGGGAGGAGCTATGGCTTAACTCCATTTCGCCAATCAAACAGAGCCAAGCCGCCGCGCGCGCCTGCACACAAAATTCCCGCAGCAAGAGCTGTCCAGGTGGAAAAGAGCACGGAAGCAGAAGAGAAATGGCAGAGACAGTGGCCAGCGTTTCTCATCAAGCTGAAGAGGCACACCCCTGGCCACATATACAAACCATGTTCACTCTCCAAACAACAAAAAATAATAGTTATGTTATGCGGTGTCACCATGTGTCTCCCCAAACCAGTGGACGTTTCAGCTTATAAAAACTCAACGTCGAATTTGAGGAAACACATTGCGGTAAGTAGGCTGTGTGCTTTTGGCTGTCTTCGTAGGCAGACATTAGCCCTGTTGTAACATCATAAATAACTGTAATATACATTGTTTTGTGGAAATGTATTGATGCACTGCGGCCTCAGACGGCAATATAACACACACCAGAGAACCAAGAAATAAAACTACAAAAAATCTTCCTAACAATCACTTTTTATTGATGTGAAACCAAAAAATGCTCATGAAAATGAGGTTGCTTGCCTAATGTCAGCTCCTCAATAGCGTTACAGTTGTACACGGCTCTGGCCAAAAACTGGGAATGGAAGACTGGTGAAAACTTACTAAATAACAAAACGCGTAACATATCGTTTGTGAAATCTCCATTTTTCAAGCTACTGTATTTGTTGTGGATTAGAGGGATTTGTGAAGACTTTAGGTGTTTTTTTTTTCTGTGAGATTTGTTTTATTATTTGTCTACAAGTGCTTGTTCACAAAAGGAAGGGCATTAGCTTGTTAGCTTGACCGCTTGCTAGCAATCCCCACCACCACCCAGCCAAGCTGGGCACTGGCAGCTAGTTAGCAACCTTTTTGCTTGTTACTTCCACTTGCTAACTCCTCTGCGAGATGGAGCCAGTAAACAACTTTTTGGGAGATGAAAGGATCAACATCGTTGATCGCATCTTACAGGATTATTTCCAGTCTTTTTCGTACGAGGAGATATTGCTTGTGATGTTCAGCTGCTGTTAAAGCTGAACGGTCACTTCACGGAGTGAACATGCAAGTGCACACACACTTATGGTTTATGTGCAGCCTGCCTTTTTCTTTTTCTTTGTAACCTCTACCCATTGTTTTATGTTACTTTGTAAAGATTTAATTAATTAATATTTAATTTATTATTGTTTTCACCTGTTCATGGCTAAAAGGTCACAGCTTCACAGTGCAAAATTGAGAGCCAGCTGCTGTTAAAGCTGAACAGTCACTTCATGGAGTGAACATGCATGGACACACACACAGTGTTATGGTTTATGTGCAGACTGCCTTGAGCTTCTTACTGTTATTGTTAATACACAGAACTACACACGCAGTTTGTGTGTGAAATATATATGAAATCTCTGCCTGTTATGACATCCTGATCAATAAACAAAAGTTACTCAGCAGTTACCAGAGGTGGGTAGAGTAGCCAAAAATTGTACTCAAGTAAGAGTATTGTTACTTTAGAATAATATTACTCAAGTAAAAGTAAAAAGTAGTCGTCCAATTAATTACTTGAGTAAGAGTAAAAGGTACTAAGTAAGTGAAAAAACTACTCAAGTACTGAGTAACTGCTGAGTAACTTTGTTTATTGATCAGGATGTCATAACAGGCAGAGATTTCATATATATTTCACACAAACTGTGTGTGTGTGTGTAGTTCTGTGTATTAACAATAACAAGAAGCTCAAGGCAGTCTGCACATAAACCATAACACTGTGTGTGTGTTCACTCCGTGAAGTGACTGTTCAGCTTAACAGCAGCTGAACATCACACATAATATCTCCTCGTACGAAAAAGGCTGGAAATAATCCTGTAAGATGCGATCAACGATGTTGATTCTTTCATCTCCAAAAAAGTTGTTTACTGGCTCCATCTCGCAGAGGAGTTAGCAAGTGGAAGTAACAAGCAAAAAGGTTGCTAACTAGCTGCCAGTGCCCAGCTTGGCTGGGTGGTGGTGGGGATTGCTAGCAAGCGGTCAAGCTAACAAGCTAATGCCCTTCCTTTTGTGAACAAGCACTTGTAGACAAATAAAACAAATCTCACAGAAAAAAAAACACCTAAAGTCTTCACAAATCCCTCTAATCCACAACAAATACAGTAGCTTGAAAAATGGAGATTTCACAAACGATATGTTACGCGTTTTCGGTGTTTCCCACAGACCAGGTAGCGATTTGTGGTGCTCCACTGTGCCAATGAGGGAATCGTGCATGGTGGTGTCATGGCGGTCGGTGGAGTCAGTCATTGGGGTGTATGCAAAGTGTTTACAGCAGGTGGTGTTCAAACACACAGTATTTTTTTTCAGAGTCACCTGCTGGGACTATTTTAAAGCTACAAGAAGCATTTGAAATTATTCAGTTCAATCTAAATTATTTTAAGTTCTTTAAGAGAAGACAGCTAAAACAATTTACCAGAACCCTGCCTGGTTTCATTCCTCGACCCAACTTTACATTACAGGGCAGGCCATTAGTTTGCTGGGCTTGATGTTGATGGAAAACCTGTCTTTGAAATTTATGAAAATTACTCACCAAAATTGAAGTTAAAGTTTAGTTTTTAGTAAAAACTAAACTTTAACTTCAATTTTGGTGAGTAATTTTGCACCGATTGCAATTTTTTGGGCCTATTCCGAGTTCCAATTTTCCATGGAGTGTGACCTGCCGATACCGATTTTGGCCAATTCCGATTTCATTTTTTCAAACCACTTCACAGCACACACAAAGACTATATTTTCTTTTTATCTTTTCTTTAATAGAACATTCTGCCAGATTTTCAGTAATAAATTTTCAACACCTCAAAGGTTGAAAACAAACAAAAAGACATTGTTCTTTGTAAAATCTTTCTTCATGTTTGGTATTAAACATTATTAATTCCTGAAATAGGAAATTCACACAAACATTTTTTCTTTTCCCATCCAATATCTCCACAAAAACAACTTCCCCCTCATATTATTATTTGCCTACTGCTATGGAACACACTTTCATAAGCCTATTTATATCTGAAAACTTATGCCTTATAGAACCCATTTCTTCATTCAGTATCAAAATACAAAAATAATTTCCAGTCATACTTATACCATAGCCATTCTATCATCTTTGTCAAATGTTATTTGTAGAGTAATTTCCAATGGAATCAAGTGCAACCAAGGTTGTAAAACAAACAAAAAGACATTTTTTTTTCTCTCTCTTTGTACAAACCTAACTAGATGTTTGGTAATAGGCTAACGTATTAATTCCTGTAATGGGAAATTTACACAACCACAAACATTTTCTTCTTTTCACATCCAATATCTGGCACAAAAAAATCACTATATTTGGATATATAATATATCTAGATATATTTGGATATATAATATATCTAAAAATAGACCGACACGTGGTACACAAGAAGGGGAACCTGCCGATTACATCACGTTTCACTACCGCGCGGAAATTAAAAGGGTAGGTGACTTTGGTCGCAAAATTAATATACTTGTCGTCAAAAAATTGTTTGATATATCATTTTGAAGCTAAAAGATTTCTCTGTCTAGTCATGTTGTCATAAAATATATTGTATTTTATGCCAAAGAATACATCCAATGGTGGAATGGCACTTTAACGGCGCGTGCGCTGGAGCTCGTTAGGCGTGCAGGACTGACACTGTTCTGCGCAAGCGCACTAGAAAGCATGTTCAAGCTGCCAGTGTAGCTGCAGTTTTTTTAGTTGTGAATTACGAGTATTTCCACTTTCATCTCTATGTGATACACAAGTTTTGATCGGCAGAAAATCGGCATATTTTAATTTTGACCGGCCGGTCGCCGGTCATGGCCGATCACGTGAAAATCGGCCGATTCCGATCGGCAGCCGGTCAATCGGTGCATCTCTGGTTTTTACCTTAGTTTTTTGCCTTTTTGGTGGCAATCTTTCAATCATTCTTTAGTTGACATTCAAGGAATAAATTGCAAAAAACAAGCTGGAGGTTTTTATTTTAAATATTGAACTCAACACTTACCTCAACCAATACTAAAATAAAATAAATAGTATAATGTAACAAAATAATAAATAAAATATCAGAATTAGATGTAAGAAACCATTTAAGGTAACACCAAGGCAACTAACAATAATGAAAAAGCATTACCCTAATTGGTGCAAAGCCTGCATGCCCTATCAGAACATTTAATTCTGCGTGGCTTCCTGAAAAAAAACTCCAGTGCCCTATCGTAAGGGAAGTCATTGCTGAAGCGGGATAAATGGGATAATGCAATAAGGCCGGTTCCTCGCGTCAAGCTGCTACTGTCTGCATCAAAATTGGTTTGTAGCCTGACCCACAGATGTCCATTTCCTGTAAGCCAAGAAGGCTATGATAAAGCTCATCACGAGCACGACGACTTTTAAAATAAGGGGTCGGAAGGCGAATCGGGAAGGCTGCGTTATTTTTAATTAGCCTAACAGGCCTACTTGCAGTCCGGGTATATGCGCAACGGCAGGCCTGTGTACACGCCTCTCCGTCTCTCTCTGTGTGGGTGTGTGTGCGTGAACGAGAAGAAAGAGCACTATGAATGAACGGAACGATACGCAACGGAATTTTTTTTTTTCAGAATCGCGAGTCTGATTATGTGGTGATAGGAATCCATTGTGTGGCGCTGCTCAACACAATGGTCTATGTATGGGAAACCCTGGTTTTGTTATTTAGTAAGTTTTCACCAGTCTTCCATTCCCAGTTTTTGACCAGAGCCGTGTACAACTGTAACACTATTGAGGAGCTGACATTAGGCGAGCAACCTTATTTTCATGAGCATTTTTTGGTTTCACATCAATAAAAAGTGATTGTTAGGAAGATTTTTTTTGCAGTTTTATTTCTTGGTTCTCTGGTGTGTGTTATCTTGCCATCTGAGGCCGCAGTGCGTCAATACATTTCCACAAAACAATGTATTTTAGTTATTTATGATGTTACAACAGGGTTAACGTCTGCCTCCGAAGACAGCCAAAAGCACACAGCCTACTTACCGCAATGTGTTTCCTCAAATTCGACGCTGAGTTTTTATAAGCTGAAATGTCCACTGGTTTGGGGAGACACATGTGACACCACATAACATAACTATTTTTTGTTGTTTGGAGAGTGAACATGGTTTGTACAGTGGGGCAAAAAAGTATTTAGTCAGTCACCAATTGTGCAAGTTCTCCCACTTAAAAAGATGAGAGAGGCCTGTAATTTTCATCATAGGTACACTTCAACTATGAGAG
Source organism: Neoarius graeffei (assembly GCF_027579695.1). Taxonomy (NCBI): domain Eukaryota; kingdom Metazoa; phylum Chordata; class Actinopteri; order Siluriformes; family Ariidae; genus Neoarius; species Neoarius graeffei. Next base: position 69,690,284 of record NC_083571.1, read on the forward strand.
ACAAAATGAGAAAAAAAATTCCAGAAAATCACATTGTCTGTCTGATTTTTAAAGAATTTATTTGCAAATTATGGTGGAAAAAAAGTATTTGGTCAATAACAAAAGTTCATCTCAATACTTTGTTATATACCCTTTGTTGGCAATGACAGAGGTCAAACGTTTTCTGTAAGTCTTCACAAGGTTTTCACACACTGTTGCTGGTATTTTGGCCCATTCCTCCATGCAGATCTCCTCTAGAGCAGTGATGTTTTGGGGCTGCCGCTGGGCAACACGGACTTTCAACTCCCTCCAAAGATTTTCAATGGGGTTGAGATCTGGAGACGGGCTAGGCCACTCCAGGACCTTGAAATGCTTCTTACGAAGCCACTCCTTCATTGCCCGGGCGGTGTGTTTGGGATCATTGTCATGCTGAAAGACCCAGCCACGTTTCATCTTCAATGCCCTTGCTGAAAGGAAGGAGATTTTCACTCAAAATCTCATGATACATGGCCCCATTCATTCTTTCCTTTACACGGATCAGTCGTCCTGGTCCCTTTGCAGAAAAACAGCCCCAAAGCATGATGTTTCCACCCCCATGCTTCACAGTAGGTATGGTGTTCTTTGGATGCAACTCAGCATTCTTTCTCCTCCAAACACAAGTTGAATTTTTACCAAAAAGTTCTATTTTGGTTTCATCTGACCATATGACATTCTCCCAATCCTCTTCTGGATCATCCAAATGCTCTCTAGCAAGCTTCAGACGGGCCTGGACATGTACTGGCTTAAGCAGGGGGACACATCTGGCACTGCAGTATTTGAGTCCCTGGCGGCGTAGTGTGTTACTGATGGTAGCCGTTGTTACTTTGGTCCCAGCTCTCTGCAGGTCATTCACTAGGTCCCCCCGTGTGGTTCTGGGATTTTTGCTCGCTGTTCTTATAATCATTTTGACCCCATGGGGTGAGATCTTGCGTGGAGCCCCAGATCGAGGGAGATTATCAGTGGTCTTGTATGTCTTCCATTTTCTAATAATTGCTCCCACAGTTGATTTCTTCACACCAAGCTGCTTACCTATTGCAGATTCAGTCTTCCCAGCCTGGTGCAGGTCTACAATTTTGTTTCTGGTGTCCTTTGACAGCTCTTTGGTCTTGGCCATAGTGGAGTTTGGAGTGTGACTGTTTGAGGTTGTGGACAGGTGTCTTTTATACTGATAACGAGTTCAAACAGGTGCCATTAATACAGGTAACGAGTGGAGGACAGAGGCGCCTCTTAAAGAAGTAGTTACAGGTCTGTGAGAGCCAGAAATCTTGCTTGTTTGTAGGTGACCAAATACTTATTTTACCGAGGAATTTACCAATTAATTCATTAAAAATCCTACAATGTGATTTCCTGGATTCTTTCCCCCCATTCTGTCTCTCATAGTTGAAGTGTACCTATGATGAAAATTACAGGCCTCTCTCATCTTTTTAAGTGGGAGAACTTGCGCAATTGGTGGCTGACTAAATACTTTTTTGCCCCACTGTATGTGTGGCCAGGGGTGTGCCTCTTCGGCTTGATGAGAAACGCTGGCCCCTGTCTCTGCCATTTCTCTTCTGCTTCCGTGCTCTTTTCCACCTGGACAGCTCTTGTTGCGGGAATTTTGTGTGTGGGCGGCTTGGCTCTGTTTGATTGGCTAAACGGAGTTAAACAATAGCTCCTCCCACTATGGCTCTGGCTGCTACGTTTGATTGGTGAGATGCTGTCATGTGACAGAGCCTCTGCTGGAAGTCTCGACAAAACATAAACAGACCACGCATCGCACGGATCAATAAAAATAAAGTAGCGAGTAATGAGCAGAATATAGCCCAATGTAACGGAGTAAAAGTACCGCTTCTTCTTCACAAATATACTCAAGTAGGGGCGTCAGAAGCATTTTTAATGTGGGGGGGACACACTGGCGGGGGGTCCTCCGCCAGAAAATTTTTAATTAATTTTCAACAGTAAGTCCTCATTCAACTAGTCCATATATTCATCAGCCTGTTTTTAAACCCACCGCTATGCCTAAGATAATGAGATGAATGTGACACAATTTATCACCAACAATGACTTTATGGGTGCACTTTACTTTTTATTTTGTGTTTTCTATTTAGTTTTAGATGTAACACAACATGCCACTGGGCCAAGCAATAGTGACACTCAACTGTATGTTTAAAAATAAGAATATTCATAATCTCACACAATGAACATGGCATCATGCAAACTTCATAACACAAAATCACACTGTGTCAAGCAACGGTGACACATAAAAAATAACTTCACACAATGAACAGGTGCAATTTTGTTCACCACCAACAGTGACTTTAGTGGGTGCATTTTACTTTTTTTCCGATTTAGCGATACTCATAAAAATGGCATGGCATCATGCAGTCTTCATAACACAAAATTACACTGGGTCAAGCAATGACACAAAAGAGAACTTCACACAATGAACAAGTGCAGTTTTGTCAACCTACATGCAATGGTGGTACTACAGTAGCATTTACAGATTAGCATAACAAATAGATTTATAGATATAACTCCTTCTTATATTGGTGCCACCACAATTTCTACCCCTTCATAACTTTTATCCCCCTTTCCTTCACAATCCACCTGGAATAACATCCATCTCTCTCCATCGCTTTCCTCTCTACTATTCCTTCCCCATACACTGATTTCCCATCTTACTTTCCAGAAAACTGCCAAAGACCAGACAAAACAAGGAATCAATAAATATCATCAGCGCAGACTTGACCTCATTCTTGGCATTACAGTCAGGCAGGCCTACTGGGTTTGAATTAAATGATAGCTAACGTTAAGCTAGCTGATACATCTCCTAACATTGACTAGCCAGCTAACTGCACTAACATTTCCATTGGGACAAAAAAAAAAACCCTGTCCTGTGGGGAAATTCTGACTGACTTTCCGCTTCTTTGTAAAGAATGTCCTTATGTCCATTGTGTCTGGGGAGGAGCAAATACTGCAAACAATTCATCATCAACCAAGAATACCCCCATTAGGCTAAGCTTATTTCACTGTTTAATTGAATATTAATTTAATGTGTCCTAGGGTTAATTTTGAGGGCACATAACAAAAGAATAAGGTTTTAGCAAAAGCTGAGCAATTCCAGCATTATGGACGTGACACTTGAACTCAAAATGGCATCAAATGACCCAGTGCATGTTTTATTGTCTCCCAGTATTTAAACAGGTGTTGCATATTTTAAGGCTGTACCATACTGGAGAAGTGATAGAACAAGAACAATTCCCATAGTACATCTAGGGCATGCCAGAAAATGCCAATAAAAGATGTGTTATGGATGTGACAGAAAAAGTATCACTTTTCTTGGGTTACTGTACATTTTTATCAAACTCTGTGAAATTGTAAACCTAATGTCGAAATGGAGATATCCATTTGATAGAGGAGTCCAAGGTGAATATTAAAAAATCTTTGTTTAAAATATTTTGTATTTCATGCAGAGTTTCGGAAGGAAAAGTCAGCGTTATGGATGTGACGAAATTCCGTTATGGATGTGATGCGTCTGAAATAGACATGGCATATGTTTAGAAAATCAGCAATTTAACCACCATAACCCTTTGAAAAACTCTCTAAATATCAGCTAAAACTATCAAAGTTCTTAAATAATATTTAGGATGGCTATTGTTTTGCTGTTTTGTGGATTTTAGCATACATTTCTGTGGCTTGTGGCAATAATATAGAATTGTACATGATCAAAGTTGATTTTAGCTTGGGGTTTACATTATAAGAAAGAAAGACTGACAGTGACATATTAGGTTGGTTACAAATTGGTTCAACTTATTCACATCTGTAAAATACAGGCCTAGGCATCGGCGTCGCCAGGGGTATTTTACTGGGGCACGTGCCCCAGTATAGATCTGTAGTGCCCCAGTAAAAAAAATCCAGTGACGAAACGCTCTGAATTTTAAACTTGGGAATAGCTGCAATTTAATTAATTCATAACGTGGGGTAGGCTAACCGATGCGCGAAGAAGACCATCTACAATGCTTTTACATTGGTAGTTTTGGCTGGCCTCGCGCACACTAAGCAATGTGAAAAAAGTGTGCGCGTGACATGAGTAACATCTTGGTTGCTATGGGGACCGCAGACTCCAGCAGCCCTCAGATGCAATGAAATTCAGAGCAGGGGAAACCATCTCTCCGTGTTTTTCAACTGTTTACAGGTTAGTAGACAGTAATTCCACTGTCATTTTTGTAACACGCACACACACACACACACACACACAGTGGTGCTTTTAGAGGCTTTTGGATTGTGTTTAGAGATGTTCAATGCTGAAAATGCGTGTGCTTACAAAGATATGTTTGGTGATTTAAAAGGTATCAAGTGTGAATACTGTTGGCCATTAAGTACTCTTGGTTGAGTTTAAAAACTCGGCGGTGTTGTATTGTATGTTAATATGTTCTTTTACAATATTACCAACAGTATAAGTATTACATTGCTATTATCACAAATGTTGCAAATATTCATACTGTTATTATTAAATGATTGACCTGGATTCAGTGTCCTCATAATCATTTTGAGTTTTACAGCTCTAGTGACTAGTTTTAAGCAGGCCGTTTCTAAATATAAATATCAATATATAAATATATATTACATAAAATGTAATATATATTATATAAAAAATATAAATATAAATATAGTGCAAAATTTTTAGCTCGCGCGCTTCGCGCGCTCGCATACATTTCCTGTGCCCCTTTTGTGCCCCAGTATGGTCTTGGGTCTAGTGACGCCCCTGGGCCTAGGTGATATCTCTGGGAGTGGTTTTGATGTATTACATGTTGCTTTATTTTTGCATGGTGAGGTTGACATTTACATGGAATTGCCCAGCTAGACATTGTGAGGTTGCAATGGGGCTGACGTCACCTCCTCCACTTTCCAGCAGCTGCACCAACATTTCTGTGCTCGCGCTGAGATTCACTTCACTCGCGCGCGGTGAGCTGTTGTAGGGAGCGCCCGGAAAACCCGGAGTGGATTTTCAGTGCTCTGTGTTTTCTCTTATCGATCAAGTGGAATGGATTCTTTCACGAAGCAATAGAAACGGCGCTGGGTGAACTCATATTTTATGTTAAATGTGGGGGGGTCCAAACGAAGAATTATGAAATGTGAGGGGGACATGTCCCCTTCACATTCAATGGTGGCGACGCCCATGTACTCAAGTAAAAAGTATGCTGCATTAAAACTACTCTTACAAGTACAATTCATCCAAAAAGTTACTCAAGTAAATGTAACGGAGTAAATGTAGCGCGTTACTACCCACCTCTGGCAGTTACTCAGTACTTGAGTAGTTTTTTCACTTGGTACTTTTTACTCTTACTCAAGTAAATAATTGGACGACTACTTTTTACTTTTACTTGAGTAATATTATTCTAAAGTAACAATACTCTTACTTGAGTACAATTTTTGGCTACTCTACCCACCTCTGAATCATAAACATCGGGAAAAAAAATCTCCCTGTGACACACATGGGCTGGGCAATGTGACAAAAATATCAAAACCCAATCCTCTCTGACGTACCTGAGTTATAATAACAGAGCTGTGCGATGTTGAGAGAAGTTGTTTTATTGATGGCAGGGTTTGCAGACACACAGATATAAGAGTTCCTGTTATTCTCTGGGTGTTGTATCTGAAGTGTGAGATTGAGGGGAACACGGAGATCTGTGTTATTGGTGATGGAGATTCTCTCATTCTCTCTGTACCAGGATAACTTCACATCTTCTCCATTCTCCACAGAGCACAGGAGGAAACACGACTCTGTAGAAGACACGCTTTGGTTTCCTCTTTGATTTCTGATTACTGGAGCTGATACTGGAGCTGAGAAACAGAAGCACAGATTAATAACATAAGTCATGTAAAGCAACATGGAAGATAATGTTTGATTATACAGTTGTGGTCAGAAGTTTACATACAGTGACATGAATGTCATCTTGGATATGAGTGTAATGGCAATATTTGGGCTTTCAGTAATTTCTTTGAACTGTTCTTTTTCTGTGGTAGAATGATTGTACAGCATACATATTTAATTTAAAAAAACACTTAAATTTAGTGCACAAGTTTTAATTTTCGTTGGGTTTTATGAAATCAACACAGGGTCTAAATTATACATACAGTGTCAATATGCGCTCACTTAGATTATTAATTCAGAGGTGTTGAAACTTCCAAAATGTCTCTTATCTTGCCAAGGGCAAGGTCTCTTAACTTTCTGTTAGTGATTATGATTGACTACAGCTGGTAGCTTCTCTGTGCCTTCATAAAAAGGGTTTGTTTAAAGCACCATTGGCTTGACCAACACACAGTCTTCTTCTTCTGGCTGCTCCCGATTAGGGGTCGCTACGGCGGATCTTTTATCTCCATGGCTCCCTGTCTTCCGCATCCTTCTCTACCACACCTGCCACTTTCATGTCCTCTCTCACCACATCCATGTATCTCCTCTTTGGCCTTCCTCGTTTTCGTGTGCCTGACAGCTCCATCCTCAACGTTCTCCTTCCAACATGTTCTGCATCTCTTCTCAGGATATGCCCATATCATCTCAGTCTCATCTCTCTTAGCTTAATTCCCAAGCTCTCCACATGTGCTGTCCCTCTTATGTGCTCGTTCCTTATCCTGTCCAACCTTGTCACTCCCATCACAAACTTTAACATCCTCAACTCCACCACCTCCAACTTTGCCTCCTGTCTCTTCATTAAGGGTACTGTCTCCAATCCATACATCATAAAATGGGAAAATCTGAAAAGATCAGTGCAGTTCTGAGAAAGAGGATCACCGATATACACAACTCCAGAATGTCTCTTGGAGCCATTTCTAAACACCTGCAAATTAGATCAGTTCAAACAATTGTATCCAAGTTACTGTGAGGTGTAGTCACTTTGCAGAGCCACTTTGCTTCAAGAAAACCCAAACAGTCACTCTCAGCTGAAAGGAAATTGGTTTGGATGGTCAGGAACAACCTGGGAACCACCATGGCACAGCCCTGCCATGAACTGGAAGCTGATGGATCACTGTCTACAATTCAGTTCACCATGGATTAAGTGGCTGCTATCCAAGAAATGACGCCCTGCTCCAAAATTGACACCTTCAATCTTAACTAAAGTTTAAAGCTGAACACACGGACAAAGAAAAAGCCTTCTGGAGGATAGCTGTATGGTCAGATGAGACAACGATTGAGGTGTTTGGCCACAATGACCACCATGTACAGAGGGACACTGTACCAGCTGGTGGTGGTAGGATCATCATGCTCTGGGGCTGTTTTGCTGCCAGTGGAACTGATTCATTGAACAAAGTGGATGGAATAATGAAGATGAAGGACTACCTCAGAATTCTTCAGGATAAACCATCAGTAACTTGGACATGACTTGGGACTTAAAACAGGACAATGATCCCAAACATGCATCAGAGCTGGTTGTGGAGGATAAAGCAGGCTAACATTAAGCTTAAAACAAGTCCTGACTTCAACCCTATTGAAAATATATGGAGCGTGCTTTAAGTCGAGTCCATGCCAAGAAAAATAATAATAATTGAACTCTACCAAGAAAATTCCATGAAAATTCGTGAAATATCCAACAAGAATTCTGCCAGAAGCTTGTTCGTGGTAAACAAAAATGTTTGGTCAAGGTGAATCTTGTAAAGACATTTTACCCAAATATTATGTAGGTGTGTTGTATGTATATTTTTGACTTTGTATGTATAATTTTGACCCTGTGTTGTGTTCAGAAAACCCAAAGAAAATCAAAACTTGTGCATGAAATTCTAGTGCTTTTTTTAGTTAAAGATGTATGCTGGACAGGGCGGCACGGTGGTGTAGTGGTTAGCACTGTCGCCTCACAGCAAGAAGGTCCGGGTTTGAGCCCCGTGGCCGGCGAGGGCCTTTCTGTGGGGAGTTTGCATGTTCTCCCTGTGTCCATGTGGGTTTCCTCCGGGTGCTCCGGTTTCCCCCACAGTCCAAAGACATGCAGGTTAGGTTAAAGTGCCATTCCACCATTGGATGTATTTTTTTGGCATAAAATACAATATATTTTATGACAACATGACTAGACAGAGAAATCTTTTAGCTTCAAAATGATATATCAAACATAATTTTTTGACAATGACAAGTATATTAATTTTGCGACCAAAGTCACCTACCCTTTTAATTTCTGCGCGGTAGTGAAACGTGATGTCATCGGCAGGTTCCCCTTCTTGTGTACCACGTCACGTGTGACATGGCACAGATTATCAGCAATGGCGGACAGAACGCGATTGTCAGCTTCGGAAAAGAAGCGAAGGAAAATAGCAAGTGATGCCCAAAGGAGACGGTCAATGGTGAATATCGGCACAGCAATCGACAAGTGGAAATCGCGTTCTATCCACCATTGCTGATAATCTGTGCCACGTCACACGTGACGTGGTACACAAGAAGGGGAACCTGCCGATGACATCACGTTTCACTACCGCACGGAAATTAAAAGGGTAGGTGACTTTGGTCGCAAAATTAATATACTTGTCGCTGTCAAAAAATTATGTTTGATATATCATTTTGAAGCTAAAAGATTTCTCTGTCTAGTAATGTTGTCATAAAATATATTGTATTTTATGCCAAAGAATACATCCAATGGTGGAATGGCACTTTAACTGGTGACTCTAAATTGACCGTAGATGTGAATGTCAGTGTGAATGGTTGTCTGTGTCTATGTGTCAGCCCTGTGATGACCTGGCGACTTGTCCAGGGTGTACCCCGCCTTTCGCCCGTAGTCAGCTGGGATAGGCTCCAGCTTGCCTGCGACCCTGTAGAACAGGATAAAGCGGCTAGAGATAATGAGATGAGATGAGATGAGATGAGATGAGATGAGATGAGATGAGATGAGATGAGATGAGATGTATGCTGGACAATCATTCTGCCACAGAAAAAGAACAGTTCAAAGAAATTACTGAAAGCCCAAATATTGCCATAAAATTCATATCCAAGATAACATTCATGTCACTGTATGTAAAATTCTGACCACAACTGTACAACAGAAAGAAAAGCTTCTTAACTGCTCAAACATCTACAAACTCTCCAGAATGCAGGGGACATACAGACATAAAAGATGAAAGAGAGTTTATTCAGGCAAACTAAAAGACAAATCTAAATTGTGATGCAGAAAACAGAGTAAAAACAAAACAAAACCCTGCAATTGTCAGGCGAGAAACAAACAGGATTTTGGAAGCAATATCAGAAAGCAATGTCCAAAACCCAGAATCTGCAGAACAATAAGAAAGTCTGGGTAAAGTCAGAAAGCTGAAGTCCTGAAATACTGAGCTGTGAGACTGAAGTGATTGTGAGTAGGTGAGTGCAAACAGTAACCAGGAAACTGTGAGCGGTGAAGTGCAGGATGGGTTTTGTAGTCCATGGCGGCCATATTTGAAGGCCACTGAATTCTGGAAAGTGGAGTTGCAGGTGCAGACGTGACAAAAACATGTATTCGTTATTTTTATTCACTGTTACAATTCCTGAGAATTCTGAATTCATTTTCCAGGACAAATTGACCGACTGCATTCCTACAACTTTGTACCTCATGACTCCTTGGGCTCTGATTGAATATTTTTGTAATTCTGAAGTGATGAGTCTGAACATGGACAGGAAGGAGACATGAAACACTTTTACTCACCATAAACACTGACACTAAAAGTCCTGGATGAGAGACGTCCAGTAAGAACTTGTAATAAATAAACTCCAGAAAGGTTTCTGCTGATGTTCCTGATGGTTAAAGCTCCACTGATTCTGTCCAACTGCAGTCGCTCTTTAAATCTCTCACTGATTTCTGTCACAGTTTTTCCATTAAACACCTGAGTAATCAGTATCTTTTCCTCTCCTTTCTCAGGTCCATAAAACCACTGAATCTGAACATCACTCTGAATTCCAGTTATCCCAGTATGGAGAGTTATAGTGATTCCTTCCACTTCCTGCAGTGTGACCGTCTCATCTCCAGCTGCACACAGTAAACCTGCATCACAGATTCAGCTTCATCTTTTATTTCACAGACTACACCGTGGATTGGATTATTATTATTATTATTATTATTATTATTATGTTTTAATTATTGTTATACACGAAAGTGGTTCTCAGCCTTTTTTCAGCAATGGAACCTCCACAATTTGTAAAAATCCACTTTCACCTGCTTCATGATGAACTTATTTGATAAAACTATATTTACAGCTACAGTTTCTTCTGTTGTGAAGGAAAGACACAAACTTACAGCGCAGCAGGAGAAGAGTCCTGAAAGTCCTGATTTCTACTGAAATATTCAGCAGCATGTTTGTTCAGTTGTCCTCAGAGTCTTTATCAGTGAAGAACGTTGTGTTCAGTGGCGTTCTGTAGCTGCTGTACACAATGTTCCCTTACTGTTAGCTCGGCGTCTTTACTGTCCCACATTCATCAGAGTGCTGGGCGGACGTCCTGTCTCAGTGTGTTCAGTCTCTACACGCTCACTACATGCTTTCCTCTCACCAGTGTCCATGTACATTTGATAGAAAACAGCTTTTTCAGATGGATTTAGTGGAGATGAGATTTAAAATTCTCTCCTGTGTGTTTGATTCAATTACATTTGCAAGATGTGGAGAAAAACCTGGAGAAAATATTTCAGTCGAGTTCATGAGAAAAATTATGACTTCATAATATTACAGATGTTACTTTTTAGAAATAGTGAGCTCATTGAAAGTTTTAGACGATCTGCATCTGGAGATTTATTCTGTAAAAAGATTAATTTGGGTCACAACATGAACAGAGAGTTTAGATCGGACAGAATAATCCCTTCTTTCGTCCTTTTGAGATGTCACAGGCCTTGTGTAAAATATTCAGATGGTGATTTTTGCAGTATCGGGCCATCACCACTTCCCCTTTACTGTGTGAGAGACGGAGAGCTGAACACTGAGAACCAACCACAAACCTCTCCACCAACTAGAACAACGGTCACAGTTTTGTTTTTTCTTTTCTCTGTTCATCGTGAAACACTTTTCCTGTGTTTTTGGAAATTGTGCATTACAGATGGTGGAAGATAGGAACCCTGAACACGTGTCAGAATTTATCTGAAACATTTTGGTGTTTGCTAAAGCGAAAAACACGACTAAGCTCTGTAGATTTGTGTCCCGTCAGCTGGGATTCAGCTTTAAATGTGAATCTGTATCAAATTACCTGAGCAGTTTACAGGTCAAATAGTGAATCGACAGCAACAGAAAACTATTGGAACTTTGGTAATGAAAAATTCACTTCCATTTTATTTGTATCGTGATTTTAACTCTCGACCTGGTTATAAAGCAGCTTTACAGAAATCTTGAAGTAGATTGAGATTCTTATGCAGCAGCAGCTCCATCAGTGAACTGACAACCTGCACTGTGCACAAAACTCTTCAGTGACACTGCTGTTTGGGACGACGGGAAAATGGTGGAGAAACTGTTACTATGGCTCCTGAAAATGGAGATGAACATTTTAGTACAATTATTGCTGTGTTTTCACCTTTCCTCGCCAACAGAATAAACTGGACCTGTAAATATAACGTTGTACAAAAAACTTACTCATGCTGAAGGTGAAAGCGGACAATTAATAAACCACAGAATTTTTCTGAAGAACATAAGAACTGTGAAGAACTTTATTGTAATTCTTTGTATGCTGGATGTAATGAATTTTCCTTGAATCTGACGGAGCCAAAGCTGTGAGTCTGGGACGGACCTGTTTTCTGTTGTTGTCCTGTTTTTGTTGAGATGGAGAAAGTGTGCTGAAAAGCACAGAACGATAAAACGCAGGTCTGGAGCTGGGCTAAAATTCATCCTGCCTCCTGAGTCTTCTTCCACACCCTCACACACCGAGGTTCTACTTACTGCTTTGTGAAATCACAATCACATCATTTTCCACAATGTTGAGATCAAAGACTGGGTTTTCATTTTCTAATGTGGAACTAACCTCTGAATAAACTGGAGAATATCCTCAGAAATACAATACAAGATACAGCAGAGCTGCAGGACGTAATAATGTGTGTTACAGAACAGATTCAGTGGTTCAATCAACCGGAGAAAGGAGATGAAATTATACTGATCAGTCAGGTGTTTAAAGGAGAAACTGTGACAGAAATCAGTGAGAGATTTAAAGAGCGACTGCAGCTGGACAGAATCAGTGGAGCTTTAACCATCAGGAACATCAGCAGAAACCTTTCTGGAGTTTATTTATTACACGTCATCGCTGATCGTCTCTCATCCAGGACTTTCACTGTCAATGTTTACTGTGAATAAAAGTGTTTCATGTGAACCTACTGCTTCATAACTTCATGAACCCCAAAGTCCAGGTTGAGCTCTTTGGAGTCAAACTGCATCAGGAACATCATTTACAGATGAATCTGCCCTGAAATAATCATTTTACACCACAGTGCTGTTGAACTCTGGACTCTTTTTGGTCAGAAAGTATCACGGCTCCAGTTTCCCTGCAACCAACAACTGATAAGGGGAATAGATGATGGATGGATGGACAGACTCTCTTTACACCACTTGATTACATGGTTCACTACGTTTCACTTTTTTTAGTTTTATTAAATCACAAGACTTTTAATATTCCTCATTTGAAACCTTTAAAAAATAAACTGTTCAGCTTTACAGTATTTTTCTTTCCTCACTGTTAGAGTGAAAAATAAAAATTGACTTCACTGCAGGAAACTAACCCATTAAAAAACAGTATGTTCAACTTTTGATTACATTTTGAGTCCCAGTGAAAACAAAAGCTGCCTAAAGTTTCCACTCGAGGCACCAAATGTGTCGCAGCAGCGCCTGAGTCAGTGGAGACGGCTGAGTCTCTCTGTCAAACATTTACACTGAATAAAAAACTGACTGAAATTATTTAATTCAGCATTGGTTTCATGTGATTGAACTGAGTGAACATGAACACCCTTTGTTTTTGTCCCTCCATCATTGGGTTCCTGGTGTTGTGAGATGAACATTCGCTGCTGTGCCGTTATACTGCACTGTTCATTTTCATCCTGCACTCATTTCTTCACATCAGCACCAACATCCTCAGGAGATTTTATAACCTCACTGAATCACATCTATAGGACATGAACTGATCTCATTCACTCGACATCACCGAACCATGGAATTAGTAATTGTTCAAATTAAACTGAGGTGGGAAAAGAACCAGGAACTCACAAAACAAACCAACATTTAGACAAAACACTGAGAGGGAAATAAACACCAAGCAACTAATGAGAGAAACTAATCAGGTGAAACCCAGTTCAGGTTCCCAAACACAACAACTCATCCAGACAAGAAAAGAAGCTGCTGAAAAAGAGAGATGGCGCCCTCTGGTGGTTTGGGGGAGATTGTCCATTGTGGACAGAACAACTTCCCACAGACCTACAGCCAAGACACGCCTTCCAGGGGTGGAGCCAGGAAGAAGTTTTTTCACCTCAATTGTCAACATAAAAGAAAGTAATTTGCCAATAATATACTTGAACTGTTTGACACCAAACCACTGATTTTACTCTAACTGAAGTAATTTTCTGGATCATTACATTTACTGAAGTGAATTATTACTCCAGGAGCAGAACTTTTCCTCGACTCTGTTTTATCCTCTTTCCTCCACTGCAGCCTCATATTTAATCCTGATATGAAGCATCTAATTTCTCATCTCATCTCATTATCTCTAGCCGCTTTATCCTTCTACAGGGTCGCAGGCAAGCTGGAGCCTATCCCAGCTGACTACGGGCGAAAGGCGGGGTACACCCTGGACAAGTCGCCAGGTCATCACAGGGCTGACACATAGACACAGACAACCATTCACACTCACATTCACACCTACGGTCAATTTAGAGTCACCAGTTAACCTAACCTGCATGTCTTTGGACTGTGGGGGAAACCGGAGCACCCGGAGGAAACCCACGCGGACACGGGGAGAACATGCAAACTCCACACAGAAAGGCCCTCGCCGGCCCCGGGGCTCGAACCCGGACCTTCTTGCTGTGAGGCGACAGCGCTAACCACTACACCACCGTGCCACCCAGCATCTAATTTTCTGTACTGAATGCAGTGAGATGAGCTAAAAGCAGGCATGCAGAGTATTCATCTGCATTTCACTGTGAGGTTATTAAAAATAAAAATTTACCAAAGGAAACATTAAAATACTCCTTGAAAGGTTGAAAGGTCATGGACTGAGTGTGTGGTTATGTACAGAGATGACACAGGAGCAGAGAGAACAAACTTAGCTTGGATCTAATTACACTTTGTGAAGAGTAATTTATATTTAAAATATAAAATGTACTCACCATAAACACTGACACTGAAAGTCCTAGATGAGAGATGTTCAGTAAGAACGTGTAATAAATAAACTCCAGAAAGGTTTCTGCTGATGTTCCTGATGGTTAAAGCTCCACTGATTCTGTCCAGCTGCAGTCGCTCTTTAAATCTCTCACTGATTTCTGTCACAGTTTTTCCATTAAACACCTGACTGTTTAATATCTTTCTCTCTGCTTTCTCAGGTCCATAAAGCCACAGAATCTGAGCGTCACTCTGAATTCCAGTTATCCCGGTATGGAGAGTTATAGTGGTTCCTTCCACTTCCTGCAGTGTGACCGTCTCGTCTCCAGCTGCACACAGTAAACCTGCATCACAGATTCAGATTCATCTTTACACTCACAGACTACACTGTGTGTCAGATTATTATTATTATTATTATTATTATTATACACTAAAGTGGTTCTCTGCCTTTTTTCAGCCATGGAACCTCCACAGTGGACTAAAAATCCATTTTCATTTTCACCTTCTTCATGATGAACTTATTTGATAAAACTATATTTACAGCTACAGTTTCTTCTGTTGTGAAGGAAAGACACAAACTTACAGCGCAGCAGGAGAAGAGTCCTGAGAGTCCTGATTTCTACTGAAATATTCAGCAGCATGTTTATTCAGTTGTCCTCAGAGTCTTTATCAGTGAAGAACGTTGTGTTCAGTGGCATTCTGTTGCTGCTGTACACAATGTTCCCTTACTGTTAGCTCGGCGTCTATACTGTCCCACATTCATCAGAGTGCTGGGCGGACGTCCTGTCTCAGTGTGTTCAGTCTCTACACACTCACTACATGCTTTCCTCTCACCAATGTCCATGTACATTTGATAGAAAACAGCTTTTTCAGATGGATTTAGTGGAGACGAGGTTTAAAATTCTCTCCTGTGTGTTCGATTCAATTACATTTGCAAGATGTGGAGAAAAACCTGGAGAGAATAATTTCAGTCGAGTTCATTCGAAAATTTATGACTTTATAATATTACAGATGTTACATTTTAGAAATAGTGAGCTCATTCAAAGTTTTAGATGATCTACATCTGGAGATTTATTCTGTATAAATATTAATTTGGGTCACAACATGAACAGTGAGTTTAGATCGGACAGAATAATCCCTTCTTTCGTCCTTTCGAGACGTCACAGGCCTTGTGTAAAATATTCAGATGGTGATTTTTGCAGTATCAGGCCATCACCACTTCCCCTTTACTGTGTGAGAGATGGAGAGCTGAACACTGAGAACCAACCACAAACCTCTCCACCAACTCGAACAACAGTCATGCTTTTGTTTTTTCTTTTCTCTGTTCATAGTGAATCACTTTTTCTGTGTGTTTGGAAGTTGTGCATTACAGACAGTGGAAGATAGGAACCCTGAACACATGTCAGAATTTATCTGAAACATTTTGGTCTTTGTTAAAGCAAAAAACATGACTCAGCTCTGTAGATTTGTGTCCCGTCAGCTGGGATTCAGCTTTAAAGATCATAGGCAACGGTTTTCAACTTATGCACATTTGAAACTTTATATGTTAAAAAACCCCTGCAATTTTCTTCTGGTTCCAGTATGTATTGTTAATAAGTAATAATAAAATAAGTTAGCGCAGATTGCAGCAAGTTTCTGTTCTGCAATTTTCGTGACCACGCAGCACGTGATGTCATTCAAGACAAACAAACTGCTTGAGTTGAGTCCACTTCAGTTTACTTGCATTGCCATTCAGCTTGAGTGCAGACATGCATTCGAGAATTTCCAAAGAAAAACCATGCCTTATTGTTGTGCAGTGAACTGTAACAACGGGACCGGTTCAGGAAGAAGTTTTACCTTTTTCTGAGAGAGGAGAAGAGGCGGAGAGAGTGGATTGGCTTTTTCCAAAAGAGGAGAAGAGGCGGAGAGAGTGGATTGGCTTTTTCCGAAAGAGGAGAAGAGGAGGAGCGAAAGGGTTGGCTTTTTCCAGAAGAGGAGACAAGGCGGAGTTGTGGATTGTGCGCATGAAGCCAGAGGGTTGGCAGCTGGGTAAATACGCCACTCTGTGCTTCAATCACTTCAACGACGATTCATTTTTGAAGAATCCCCATCTGTTAGAGAGTTTAGGTGTCAGTGTCAGACAGGGAAGGCTCAAACCTGACGTTGTTCCGACAAAATTCGAGCACAAAATCAAGCAGTCAAAGAAGAAACGGACCAGCAACACTCAAGCAAAAAGGAGAAGATTGGAGGTAAACATTTTTACCTTTTTCATTTAAATGCTCAGTAGTTGAAAAAAAAATCATTGATAGATGAGATGAGATGTCAGACCCGATATATCAACACCAGGAAATACCGTGGATGGCAGGCTAATGTGGCCTACCGGCGCACTGTCAAATAATAGTTACCTATATGCACTATGGCTTCGCAACAGCCATAGGTTCATACATATATGGTTTCACCTCTCAATATTCAATTTGGAGAGTTCCTACTTCAAAATCGCTATTGCTTTCAGACATTTTATACAACCTCTCATGACCAAAGTCCGTACACGTGCGCTCAGGTCGCAAGTAAACACAGAACTGCTCCCAGTCTGTTTGCCTTGAATGACGTCATGACGACTGTCCCCTGGCGGTAAAAGTGCGCGTGAGAGAGATGTAAACAAACCTTCGGAACTTGCGCAAACCAGTATATTTTAACCGATTTATTCAATTTTAGGGTGCAAATTAGACACCAGGAAGATTTAATTCGCTTTTTGGGTCGTTCTTCAAGAAAATAAAGTTGATATTCTACGTTCCACCTCCGACCCTTGCCTATGACCTTTAAATGTGAATCTGTATCAAATTATCTGAGCAGTTTACAGGTCAAATAGTGAATGAACAGCAACAGAAAACTATTGGAACTTTGTTAATGTAAAAGAAATTCACTTCCATTTTATTTGTATCGTGATTTTAACTCCCAACCTGGTAATAAAGCAGCTTTACAAAAATCTTGATGTAGATTGAGATTCTTATGCAGCAGCAGCTCCATCAGTGACCTGACAACCTGCACTGTGCACAAAACTCTTCAGTGACACTGCTGTTTGGGACGACGGGAAAATGGTGGAGAAACTGTTACTATGGCTCCTGAAAATGGAGGTGAAGATTTTAGCACAACTATTGCTGTGTTTTTTCACTTTTCCTAGACAACAGAATAAACTGGACCTGGAAATGTAAAGTTGTACAATAAACTTATTCATGCTGAAGGTGAAAGCAGGCAATTAATAAAACCACAGAATTTTTTTCAGAGCATAAGAATTGCAAAGAACTTTATTTTAATTCTTTGTTTAATGGATGTAATGAATTTTCCTTGAATCTGATAGAGCCAAAGCTGTGGGTCCAGGATGGACTTGTTTTCTCTTCTTGTCCTGTTTTTGTTGAGATGGAGAAAGTGTGCTGAAAAGCACAGAACGATAAAACGCAGGTCTGGAGCTGGGCTAAAATTCATCCTGCCTCCTGCGTCTTCTTCCACACCCTCACACACCGAGGTTCTACTTACTGCTTTGTGAAATCACAATCACATCATTTTCCACAATGTTGAGATCAAATGCTGGGTTTTTATTTTCTAATGTGGAGCTAACCTCTGAATAAACTGGAGAATATCCTCAGAAATATGATACAAGATACAGCAGAGCTGCAGGACATAATAATGTGTGTTACAGAACAGATCAAATTCAGTGATTCAATCAACCGGAGAAAGGAGATGAAATTATGCTGATCAGTCAGGTGTTTAAAGGAGAAATTGTGACAGAAATCAGTGAGAGATTTAAAGAGAGACTGCAGCTGGACAGAATCAGTGGAGCTTTAACCATCAGGAACATCAGCAGAAACCTTTCTGGAGTTTATTTATTACACATCATCACTGATTGTTCCTCATCTCAGACTTTCAATGTCAGTGTTTACAGTGAATAAAAGTGCTTCATGTGAACCTTCTGCTTCATAACTTCATGAATCCAAAAGTCCAGTTCGAGCTGTTTGGAGTCAAACTGCATCAGGAACATCATTTACAGATGAATCTGCCCTGAAATAATCATTTTTACATGACAACACTGTTGAACTCTGGACTCTGATTGCTCAGAAAGTGTTGATGGCTCCAGTTTCCCTGCAACCAACAACGGATAAGTGGAATAAATAATGGATGGATGGATGGATGGATGGACTCACTTTACACCACTTGATTACATGGTTCACTGGGTTTTACTTTTTTTGAGTGTAATTAAATCACAGGACTTTTAATATTCCTAATTTGAAACCTTTAAAAAATAAACTGTTCAGCTTCACAGTACTTTTTTCCTCATTGTGACAGAGTGAAAAAGAAAAATGCACTTCTCCCAAGACCTGCTGGTAAGAGAGAGTCTGCTCAGACCTTTTTATTCAGAGCCATTGAGCTGAAGGATAGGTTGCTTGTCGCATCCAGGGAACAAGATGCTGGGAAGCAGTACAACCCAGAGTTTGTCAGGAGAAATTCCTCAGGTCAGTTGGGACAGGCCTCTTAAGTGAGAGTATTAAGTTCCAAATCAAACCTTACCTTGATATCACAGTCACTGACAAAATGCTGATTGAACAGATTAATGAAACAGCCAATTTGGAGCAAGAGAGACAACAGAAACTTAAAAAGACTACAGCCCCAAAGCAACCCAGAGTCAATGAGTTACAGTACGGCCCTACAGATGATATCGAAGAGCAGGCCCCATGTAACCAAAAGACTGTAACCCTACCTGTGTCTGCTGATCAGAGCCACACAAAACCCACAAAAAAAACAAAGCCAAGTCCATAGTAGACTCTGATATCCATGCCATGGTTGTGGAACAGAAAACAGAAATGGCAGAGATGAACAAGTTGTTTCATCATCCATGGAAAACAATAACAGACCGAGAGGACAAAGGACTGACAGAGGAGTAAGGAGGAGAGGCTGCAGACCATGTCAGGAGAAGGGAATAGGTGATACCTGTGAGCAATGCTTTAAGTGTGGGTAGGAGGGACATGCCGTCTGAGAATGCAGATTCCTACAGCAGAGTTGTCAGGGAAATGGGAGAGAGAGTCATTGTCTCGGGACCACTGGCGACCCCTACCTCTGTGTCCCAACCACCCACTCTCAAACACTGCCAAGGCTACGGCAAAAAGGAAGACACAGAGCAGAGACTGAAAAAAATGTAAAAACTGTAACACTGCACACTACTGCTCAAAAATCTGTCAAAAAAGGCACTGGGAGGAGCATCAAACATTGTGTAGAGCCATTAACCAGTTAGAGGAGAGTACCGTATGTCACAAAAAGGTAAAGTCAGGTTTGCCTGTTTTGAAGCTAATACTGTAAACTATCTCCCTCCACAGCAGCACAGAAAATTGGTCAGTCTAATTGGCAAAAGATGCATGGTGCAATGTAGCCTAGATAACACAGTGGTGCTTGAAAGTCTGTGAACCCTTTAAAATTTTCTATATTTCTGCATAAATATGACCTAAAACATCACCAGATTTTCACACAAGTCCTAAAAGTAGATAAAGAGAACCCAGTTAAACAAATGAGACAAAAATATTATACTTGGTCACTTATTTATTGAGGAAAATGATCCAATATTATACATCTGTGAGTGGCAAAAGTATGTGAACCTCTAGGATTATCAGTTAATTTGAAGGTGAAATTAGAGTCAGGTGTTTTCAATCAATGGGATGACAATCAGGTGTGAGTGGGCACCCTGTTTTATTTAAAGAACAGGGATCTATCAAAGTCTGATCTTTACAACACATGTTTGTGGAAGTGTATCATGGCACGAACAAAGGAGACTTCTGAGGACCTCAGAAAAAGCATTGTTGATGCTCATCAGACTGGAAAAGGTTACAGAACCATCTATAAAGAGTTTGGCCTCCACCAGTCCACAGTCAGACAGATTCTGTACAAATGGAGGAAATTCAAAACCATTGTTACCCTCCCCAGGAGTGGTCAACCAACAGAGATCACTCCAAGAGCAAGGCGTGTAATAGTCGGTGAGGTCACAAAGGACCCCAGGGTAACTTCTAAGCAACTGAAGGCCTCTCTCACATTGGCTAATGTTAATGAGTCCACCATCAGGAGAACACTGAACAACAATGGTGTGCATGGCAGGGTTGCAAGGAGAAAGCCACTGCTCTCCAAAAAGAACATTGCTGCTCGTCTGCAGTTTGCTAAAGATCACGTGGAGAAGCCTGAAGGCTATTGGAAAAATGTTTTGTGGACGGACAAGACCAAAATAGAACTTTTTGGTGTAAAGGAGAAGCATTATGTTTGGAGAAAGGAAAACACTGCATTCCAGCATAAAAACCTTATCCTGTCTGTGAAACATGGTGGTGGTAGTGTCATGGTTTGGGCCTGTTTTGCTGCATCTGGGCCAGGACGGCTTGCTATCATTGATGGAACAATGAATTCTGAATTATACCAGCAAATTCTAAAGGAACATGTCAGGACATCTGTCCATGAACTGAATCTCAAGAGAAGGTGGGTCATGCAGCAAGACAACGACCCTAAGCACACAAGTCATTCTACCAAAGAATGGTTAAAGAAGAATAAAGTTAATGTTTTGGAATGGCCAAGTCAAAGTCCTGACCTTAATCCAATCGAAATGTTGTGGAAGGACCTGAAGTGAGCAGTTCATGTGAAGAAACCCACCAACATCCTAGAGTTTAAGTTGTTCTATACAGAGGAATGGGCTAAAACTCCTCCAAGCCAGTGTGCAGGACTGATCAACAGTTACCGGAAACATTTAGTTGCCGTTATTGCTGCACAAGGGGGTCACACCAGTGTAGGGGGGCTACCATGCTGTAGCCATAGTACCCGCAACTCCCTGCTAAACTTTATGGCCCATCTTCTCCCCTTCCACTGTTACAGCATTGAACACAACAATCCCTGTACTCGATGCCATGTTCTATCTCCGCCCATTCTTCTGACTCCCTGTAATGGTATTGGATACAGAGATGATTCCGGATACTAAATACAGTGACGTCACGACTGTGCTTTAAAACCCGTGGCGGAATCGAAATTCTTTCTTTCTGGTGGTGGATCCCCACACATGAAAGAGACGTAGTTGCATCTGTGCTAAAGAGGAACAAAGAACCGAGATATTGATACCGGACCTTTAGCCAAAGTTCAATGTATTTGATCTTCACATAGTTGTAATAATAACTGAAGGCAAGGCAAGTTTATTTGTATCGCGCATTTCATACACACAGGCAATTCAATGTGCTTCACAAAAAATAAAAGCATAAGAACAGTAACAAAGAATTAAAGTAAAATCATTAAAATCCAAGATTAAAAAGAAATTAAAAAGTAAAATCATTAAAATCAAAATTAAAAGAAATTATATTAAAGGAAATTAATTACACTTTAGGTAAAAATTAATCAACTGAACCGGTTAATTACTGCAGCCCACGCAGTATTTTAAAAGAGAAAAGGCAACCGGATCCCTTTTCCCTTTCACAACGTCAACGAACTACAAACAAGATTCCTTCCAGATCATTGGACAACCGACGGGACACCGAAGATCTTCAGCTGACGAGGAACAGAACTGTTTTCTCACTGGATCTGCGCTGTCTTCGGATAACAGACGATGCACCTTCAGTCACCAAGCAAGCGTGATCTCACGTAAGGCTGGCATCTGGGCAATTGTTCATCTTAGCTGTGGCTAGTTAATGAGAAGAGTGTTGTTTATTTGAATTCATTCATGGTTTAAATGTACGCATTTTGAGTCACATGAAAGTCGGTCTTAGACAGCATGTTTGATTTTCTTTGTTTACTATTCATATTGGTTAGATCGTGCATGTGCTCACTCTCTCTCTCTCTTTAATTCCCTCCGTCACACTACACCCCTCAACATTGGGATTTCAGGAGTAGCTAAGGGTTGGGTAGAAGTTTGGGTTTAAGGCTAGTTGAGACTAGTTCTTAAGTTACAGATCCTTTGTTACTCTCCCTCATGCGCTCTCCTTGTTGCCATCCCCCCCTTTAGGCAGAGCCTAGCACAAAGGCTCGCACACTACATTCACATACCACGCCTATCTCTTGCCCACGCACACAGCCTCATTCCTTCACTTCTCTCCTCTTTGTCATGCACCTGCGCGCACACTCTCTCTCCCTAGCTCCTCCTCATCTCATTAGTGCACAGCTGCGCACACACATGCACACGCCTACACTCACACACACACATACACGTGATTTCCCTCTCACGTTTTAACATTCACTCACCCCTACACTGTAACACTTGCATATAGCCCATTACTTCTGGTCAGCATTAGTGCCTTGGTTATCATCATATTCACTACTGATTTCTTACTCTGTTTACTGCTGGTTATGATTCTACTTGCTACTGACTATTGCTTTATACACTACTGATTATTACTTGTATACATTGTATCACTATTTATATTGAATTATTTCTTGGCTGCTATTGTTGCTATATCTGATCAGTATTAGTTTGCTAATTTGTGTCAGCTATTTCAATAAATGGTACCTTTGGAGTAAACTGTGTCCTGTCTATTGCTACAACATTCACTGAGTGCCAACCTCTGCCAAACAAGTATTCTAATTGCCTTCGCCCATTGGGTTGTTATATGAATGTTATAGATCTAGAGTAAACATATTACATTAGAGCTACAATACTCATTAAAACTATAGCAGCATCACCACTAAATTATTCCATTGAGCTTAATAGTTTGGCTATAAACTATGAGACACTTGAATTAATGATTAATTAATTTATGAGACTGATCCCTTTTTACATGAGACTAATTCAATAAGCCTGTTGCACCTACATATTTTGGTGCCCCATGTGAGGAATGGTATTGTTGGCCTCAGTGATTTTTCTAGCAATAACGGATAAATTTAGTGTTGAGCCATTCCAGGCCTCTACTCACTAATAGGCTAGTCAAGTGGAATTGCCAAGGCTATACCAGAGTGCTATTTTGGGCTAATTACAGTATGGTGATAGTGTCGTTTACCAGTGTTGTTTAACTAACAGTCTTGTATGTCAGTCATACTGTGAACACAGCTAGTAGGGAGTGAGTGACTGTATCACCAGTAACCATTGGTAGAAACAAGTACAGTTGCCATAGTACCCTGCATAGTTAGTTGGCATACTTTGAGAGAAAGTGATAGTAACAAGAGTCACAGGAATAACACGGATCATTATCTAGTTGTTGGTGCGAGCCACAGGTTAGAAGCCTCACCTGTGCATTTTCTTATTTTTGCTGTTTGAGCACAGCCTGTCTGTTGTTGCCTCGTAGCCACAACATTATCTTACATTAAAAGGGGTAGACTGAGAAACAGTGCCCACGTCACTAGCTCATCAGGTGTAGGTCCATGCCCAAACCAGGCAGTCAGGATGAGCCACCATAGTACCCCACATATGTCAGGAGGTGAGGAGGATAGCCTTCCTCCTCTGGAACCTATTCCCCTCTCTGGCGTCATCTCTGATCTCCTCAAAATCTCTCCTAAGGAAAGGGAAGAACTCGGGCAATTAACCCAGGAAGCGTGTCAGACAGAGATTGACAGCTTGATACAACACGTGTAGAATCCCCAACTCGGTGTCATCACCATCCAAGAGGTGGTAGGGAAGTTATTTCTGCTCCATCCCCAACATACCCGTTTGGAGCTGGAAATGCTCCGGGGGGAGAACGGGGAGCTGAGCACTAGCTGCGACCGGCTAGATGCAATCACCCTGTTTAACTGGGTTCTCTTTATCTACTTTTAGAACTTGTGTGAAAATCTGATGATGTTTTAGGTCATATTTATGCAGAAATATAGAACATTCTAAAGGGTTCACAAACTTTCAAGCACCACTGTACCTGTCTTTGCCTTGTGGGACACCAGATCCCAGGCCAGTATAATTAATGAATCTTGGAGATGTAAATATTTACCACACACTAGTGTGTGAGGCCTAGAAGAGCTCCTCAAGCAGAATACTTTGACTGGGAAGGCAGCCAACCAAACAGCCATTCCATTCACAGGCTGGATGGCTGTTGAATTCAAGCTAGATAGTTCAGCAGGCCTCAGTCCAAGGTTACAGGTCCCTATTTTAGTGTCAGATGACCCTAATGTAGCCGAGGATCCAATCATAGGGTATAATGTGATTGAAGAACTGACCAAAGGGCACTCAGAGGGTGAGGTTCAGCAGGGGGTGTACATCTGAAGTAATCAGTGCAGCTTTAAAAGTTGACCCCAGCACAGCTAGCACCCTTATTCAGCTCATTACAGCAGATTATACAGACTTTGATGGAGCAGTGGTTAGAACAGGCAGGAAAAGAATAATAATACCTCCAGGACAAACAGTTATGATCAACTGTAACTCATGTGTTGGCCCAACTGAGAGAGAGACTGCCATGCTATTCAGCCCTGCCAACAAACCATATTGGCCAGAAGGTTTGCACATTGATGAGGCTCTCATCATGGTGAAGCGAGGTAGCTCCTGTCGCACACCAGTACTTGTGTCTAACCTCACAAAACATGATATGGCCCTTGACCTCTGCTGTTGCCTGGGACATATTGATACAGTCAAAGCAATCTATCCTGCTGCAGTACAGCCAGTGAATAGAGACCTTAATGGAACCCATATAAACAGTATCAATACCTCACAACAGAGCAAAAGTGAAACAAGCCTGCAGAGTGAGGATGACACAAGGGAAAACAAGGAATTATGGGATCCCTCCATTGAGTTTGATCACCTCTCCACTGAAGAGCAGGCTGTAGTGAGAAAAATGCTGAGGGAGGAATGTAATGCTTTTGCTAAAGATAGTGGTGATGTAGGATGTATCTCCTCACTCAAAATGCATGTTGCACCCAAAGACGACACCCCAGTACAATTTTTTTACCTCTCTGTCCCTAAACATCTGCACAAAGAGGTGAAGGAATACTTACAGGACCTGCTCAACAGAGGGTGGGTAACCCAGTCTAGGTCTCCGTATTCCTCCCCCATTGTGTGTGTCAGAAACAAAGACGGTAGCCTAATGTTATGCTGTGACTACCGTGAACTCAATCAGAAATCAGTCCCAGACAGGCACCCCATACCCAGGATTCAAGACTTGCTCGACTGCCTGAGTGGAAGCTCCTGCTTTTCAGTCTTGGATCAGGGGAAGTCTTATCACCAAGGTTTCCTTGATGAAGAGAGACATCCTCTCACTGCCTTTGTAACACCCTGGGGCTTATTCGAGTGGGTGAGGATAGCCTTTGGTTTAAGCTCAGCCCCTGCTGAGTTTCAGAGGCGTATGGAGCAGTGTCTGTGGGGCCTGAGGGATGATATCTCTCAGCCGTACCTGGATGATAATTTGGTACACAGCAAATCTTTTATTAACCATGTCCAGCATGTGCAGATGGTGCTGAAAAGATACCAACAGCATGGCATCAAACTTACACACAAGAAGTGTGAGTTATTTAAGGATAAAGTGAGATTCTTTGGTAGGATCGTCTCCAAAGACAGATATTCCATGGATCCAGCAGAGGTCGCCTCTGTGCAGGCCCTCAAGGAGAGATGCCTATCCACAGTAGAAGAGCTCCAGCAAATCCTGGGTTTTCTCACCTACTTCAAGTCTTACATAAAGAATCTCACATATCGCCAAGCCACTTTATGATTTACTGTGAACTCCACCAACTGGCAATCCCACACCGACTTGGTCAAAATCTGTTAAAAAAAGGACACAGAAAGGAAAAGGAGGTCATCTCCTAGGTAACACCCCAATCACATGGACAGACCAACACCATCAGATATTGTCCTACCGAGTAGACTGCTTGTCTCATCCTCCAATGTTAGGCTATCCTAATTTCAAACAGGAGTTTATCCTGTACTGCGATATATCACAGGAAGACCTCGGAGTCCTGCTCTATCAGTGTCAAGATGGCAAACTCTGAGTTATTGCTGATGGATCCAGAACTCTGAGCCCAGCTGAGAAAAATTACCATTACCATTCAGGTAAACTTGAATTATTAGCATTAAAGTGGGCCATTTCCGAACACTTTAGGGATTATCTGTATCACACGCCATCATTTACAGTTTATACAGATAATAATCCCCTTATGTATATCCTCACCACTGCCAGACTTAACGCAACAGGTCAGAGATGAGTGTAACAGCTGGCTGATTTTAATTTTACGATCAAGTATCAGCCAGGTAAAGCCAATGGAGATGCTGATGGGCTATCCCGAATGCATTTAGACATGTCACAATGTATGGAGGCCATCAGCCAAGACACAATTGGTGCCACACATCAAGCCATACGTGCCCAGAAAAATGAGAAAAATGCCCAGAAAAACGAGCCCACTCCTGTTCTTAGCTGTATGTCTTTCAGTGTTTTGGAGAGTCAGGCAGAATCAGACAAGCTCTTGAACTCAGTGCAGCCTATTCCTAGGGAGAAAATCAGAGAAGAACAGTTGGAGGATCCAGTTGGAGGAAAGGTTTTGAGCTGGAAAGTAAAGAATAGTCGACCAAGTGAGAAAGTCTGTCAGTCAGAAAGTACAGAAGTAAAGGCATTGCTAAGAGAATGGAATAAGCTACACATTGAGGCTGATGGCACATTGCATCACAAAACAAGCACTAGGTGTCAACTTGTGCTTCCGAAGGTTTACCAGTCACTTGTTTTCAGAGAGTTACTTCAAGAAATGGGTCAAGAAAGGGCTCAGAACAAAACACTTAGTTTGATTAGACATCATTTTTATTGGCCCAAGATGCAGCGAGATGTTGAGCATTTCGTAATCAGAGAATGTGAGTGCCTAAAGAAATGGAAATCTAACAGACTAGCTCAGGCACTGATGTTAAGCATCAAAATAACTCGACCCTTTGAGTTAGTCTCAGTTGACTTTCTTCACCTAGAAAAGTGTAAGAGAGGTTACGAGTATATATATTGATAGTAATGGACCATTATACTCATTTTGCACAAGCCTATGCCTCAACTAATAAATCAGCAAAGACAGTGACAGACAAGCTCTTCAATGAGTTTGCTCTAAAGTTCGGCTTTCCAGGAAGAATCCACCATGATATGGGACGGGAGTTTGAGAACTACCTCCTGCAGTGCCTGAAAGAGCATTGTGGTGTTAAAGGCTCCCACACTACACTGTACCACCCTCAGGGGAATGGACAGCTAGAAAAGTTTAACAGGACCTTACTCTCCATGATCAGGACCCTCACTGAGGAGCAGAAAGCCAACTGGAAAAGCCATCTCCCTAAGGTTCTGCATGCTTATAATTGTACTGTCAATGATGCCACTGGATTCTCTCCTTTCTATTTGCTGTTTGGCAGGCACCCTAGGCTGCCCGTGGATCTGCTGTTCAGCACCTGACTGTTTCTGACTGTTACCCCTGTGATTACCTACCTGTGGCCACTCAAAGCCCACTCCCAAAGCAGTGACATAAACCTGAAAAGACTCATCACAAAGGCAGGCCTCATTCTCAGTCCCATCGGTCAGACTACCAAAGTGGCAGTGAGTATGACTCTGAAGAGGATTTTGACACAGACTACGTAACAGGGCTAGCCGAACATTACACTGAGCCCACCCTTAACCCTGCTGCACCAGAGGTTTATCCTCACACAAGAAGAGAGCTGTGCTCCCCAACCCAACTCGTGGAGCAGGAGGACCTTGCTGCCGATGAGCAGGCTGAGCTTGAAATGGAGGCTCAGTTGGAGCAACCTGAGGAGGAAGAGCATGGGAGTGAACCTGTGGGAGACAATGAGGAGGATTTGCCTGCTGGGAACAATGATGAGGATGAATCTGTAGAGGAGAACATGGAGGAGACAGTTAAGGTGAGGGATTAACCAAAAAGAGAAAGACGCCAGTCGTTGAAGTTCACTTATGATATCCTGGGTCAGCGCAGCTACAGAGGCAGGACAAATGCAGTAACCCTAAACTGTAATTGGAAACCATGGTGAACATCTGATGTTAAAATACTGTTAATGTGAAAACAGAAGAAATCTTGAAAAATGATATAGCTACAGTTTCATGGACTTGGGGAATTGAGCAGGGGTACAAAGAGTTGGCCGCAATGTAATGTACCAGTGATTAGAGAACTGTATGTTGAGTAATGGGTTTGAATGATGAAAAGATACTGAACTGACCCCCCCGAGCTCCAGAGACTATTAAATTGTATTCATGTGTTTGGACACAATGCCACATACGGACACCATGACTAAATGTCATCACAGGAGGGTATCATAGTGCACAATGAACCTGACTAATAACTATGGTACTGAAAAGGGAATAAGTACTATAGAGAGGTATTTCCTCTGTTGTTATGGACTCATTAATGTGGTCATCTGATGGTTCCCGGATAATGTAGAATTGTAACTTCCAAGTTACCTGTATTTCAATTGTCAAAATGACATTTTTTCAAGAGGGGAGACTGTGGGATGTATAAATATGGGTCTATTTAATTTTCAAGCATTCCAGTTAAGTTCAAGTGAAGCAATATATTTTTTTTAACTTTTATTATTTTCCGGTGTTTCATGTGTTTACTCGTAGCTGTTTGCCTATAAATGTGGTGTACAGTGTAGTTGCGCGTATTAGTCAGCAGGTGGTAGTAATGTCACTGTTTCTGATTGTTTGTCAGACTGTAGTGTGGTGATCTTGCATTTCCTGAGTAATTGCAAGTTCCCGCCTCTGTGAAAACACAGGAAAGAACAACACCAGTAAACTTGTTTAATACCATATTTTGCAGATGTTGCCTTCTTTCCTCCACGTCTGAAGGGCAACACAGGGACACAAACTTCTCAGGAAAACAAAACACCAAGCAACAAATGAGAGAAACTAATCAGATAAAACTCAGTTCAGGTGCACAAACAGCAACTCATCCAGACAAGAAAAGAAGCTGAAAAAAGATAGATGGCGCCCTCTGGTGGTCTAGGGGAGATTGTGCATGGTGGACAGAACAATTTTCCACAGACCCACAACCAAGACACGCCTTCCAGGAGTGGAGCCAGGAAGAAGTTCTCTCACCTCAATTGTAGACAAAGTAATTTGTAAATTATTTAATTGAATGTCTGGGACGGAGGGCTGGGGGTGTGATCGGGGATTCACAGGAAGTGAGGTGAATCCAGGAAGTGAGATGGAAGAGTTTGAGGAGGCAGACGATGCCAATGATTTGGATCTAAGCAATGATCATAGTGAGAGAAATACACACAGGAGAACGGCAGACGATCAACCGAGGGAGCAAGAAAAGGAAAACTAAAACCTGATGAAGAAAGGAGAGAGGAAAGTAAAGGAAATTAAATTAAAGTGATACTTAGATTCCAATCCCCATGTACTCTGAATCCTTTAAAAGTCAGCGGGGCTGTTTACAAGCTAGTAGGCGAGGTACGTACGGTAAAAACCTTAAGAGATGGCAATTTGATGGTTGTATGTAGGGATAAAGACCAGCAGCAGGGGCTAATGATGTGTAAGACATTATTGGGAAAAGCGATCAAGCCACAAGTGTGGGAGGAAAGGGGAAAGACTATGGGTGTAATTTCTGGAGTATCCACAGAATTGACTGAAGAACTGATCAGAGTTAATGTGAGAGGGGTTCGAGTAACCAAAGTAAAACGATTACCTATTACAAGAGATGGAGTTAAAGGTCCAAGTATGTCGGTTATGCTATCTCTGGATGAGGATAGATTACCTGAAAGGGTTAAGATTGGGTATGTTAGTTACTTAGTACGGCCATACATTCCTCCACCAACAAGGTGTTTTAAATGCCAAAGGTTTGGGCATATTGCTGCAGCCTGTAGGGCTAAAGCCTGGTGTGCTAAGTGCGGAGGGGAGCATGATTATGGCAAATGTGCCAAAGGAACTAAAATAGTGTTGTAACTGTGGAGGGGAACACAGTGCTGCTTATAAAGGATGTGAGGCACATAAAAGAGCAGTGCAGATTCAAAATGTAAGGGTGAAGGAGAAACTTACCTATGCTGATGCAATCAAAAAGGTAGATAGTAAAGGACACCCTAATGCTAAAGCAGTTTCTGTGTCTCAACCTTCAGCTCAAATAGTTGCACAACCTTTGAACTGCAAAATCTCTGAAGATACCTTGATTGTAGAGAAGTTGTTGTTTGTTGTTTTTATAGTGGAAGTTATTAATTGCTCAGCACAGACAGCAGAACAGAGAGAATCAAGATCATCACAAAAGCAGCAGAAAAGTACCTTGAGATAGAGGAACTATCATTTGAGTCAATCAATGCAGTATTAATAGCAGGGATGTCTGAAAGTCAGCAATCATGTGGTGGTGGAGTTTGATGGTACTGTCCATATTACAGGAGCTTAATCGCTGATGGACAAGAATTTAAACATTTTATTGAAAAGCAGTATGTTAACCAAACATTATTTGTGTTCAAGAAACCTGGTTAAAACCATCACTTGATTTTATTATTTATGGATATATAGCAGTACGCAAGGATAGAAACCCAGGAATAGGGGGAGGAGTAGCCACATTTATTCAACAAGGTCTTAATTATAGGGCTCTAAACATAAATAAAGGAATTGAAGTGATTGTGGTTGAAGTATGGGTTGGTAAATCTAAGTTTAAAATAATTTCTATAACCCTTTCCAAACGATAAGAGAGAAGCTTGAAAACATCTGTGAGGAGGGAAATGGTAGAATTATTTTTTGTGGAGTGTTATGGAGCAGGGTGTCGAGGGCCTTAGAAGTTAACACACAGATGAGGCAGGAGATGACGTTTTTACCTTTTATTTTTGCACACCACGGATAAGATAATGAGCCAGAGACCAATAACTAACTAAAATAAACCAAAATGAGTGTAGAAAAATATAACTATACAATATTTACAAACATACAGAAACTAAATCAGGGCCCTGTACTACGAACGGAGGTTAACCTACCCAGAAGTAACCCAGGGTTCCCCCGCTAAACCGGGGTTGACAAAACCTGGTTATCTTGTTTGGGGTTAAACGGTACTACGACGCCAGTTATGAAGTTGATTTGTTGAACCTGGTTTAACCTAATCAGAGTTAATGCGCGTTCACGTTAAAGGGGAGGTTATCAGCGCAAATCCCCACTGTTCACAATGGCACGGTCGCCGTACTTCACGGAGGAAGAATGCGCTGTCATAATGCAAAGCTACGAGGAGTTCAAAACAACATTAAGAGCAAAATCTAACACAGCGGCTGCCAATAAGGAGCGGCAAGCATGTTGGCAACGAATTGCCGATCGGGTAAATGCGTAAGTACATTCTCCAGAACAGAAGTATAGGATGAGAGAAAGCTTCATGATCAATCACAAGTCACAGAAAATGGTCCTTCGACGTGACCCCAGGTCATATATAGCTTGTTTAATGTCCGAAAAATCCTGAATAAAACTTGGTATGGTAAATTCATGGAGTAGCCTAAGCTGTACACAGTCACATGAATTAGGATGACTGACTGTTCAGTCCCTTTGACTAAGTTGGTGTATGTCCTGTGAACATTTCAGAGGCAACAGCAGTGCCAAACGCACCTGGCAACAGGTGAAAATGAAATATAAAAACATCATTCATAATGGTTAAGTGTGTGTGTGTCGTTCTTTTTCTGTACTGTTTCAGATGAAAAAGCTTTTGCCCAAGGACAAGTAGGCTAAACAGCATTTGCCTTTTATTTATTCAAGTTTTATCTGTTTGCCTAATAGTTCAAATTTTGTATATAGTTTATAATGTAGTTGTGTGATTATTAATGATAATATTGTGGGAAAACTACTTTGCACGGACGTTCATTTAATTTATTCTATCGTCATTGTTTTCTATTTGTGTTATTTATCTTTGTCTAGTTGTATCTTTCTAATTTTTTGCATTAATTTTTTCCTATTAAAATAATCTGTTCTTGTTATAACTATCCATTTATCTGACTGTTTAGTTGTATCTATTTTTGTTACAATTTCAATATTTTTAATAAGTTCTATTAAAATGTTATTTATTGTAGTTGTATCCATTTTATATCTGACTTAAATATTTTTGTAAAACAAGTGTTTTTCTATAAAATTGAGTTTTGTTTTTTTTTTTTTTACAGAAAAGCCGTTCTGCATGGACATTCATTGAAGCCTTCATTGTTTTTTAATGGTTATTTATGAGCGTTTAGGGGTTACAATAATGTAAGTCTAGGTTGCTTTATATAAAAGGTATGTCCAGAAATATTGATGTCACTGTCTAAGCAGAGGGATCTGGCTTCTTTAGACGCTGTCTTCTTAAAACTGAATAAATATTTAAAAAGAGCCAAATGAGCCAGTCTTTTGAACGGCTCTTTTCAAAGAACGGATCACAAAGATGCGGAGCCCATCAAAGAGCCATAAATCCCATCTCTAATCTGCGCTCCGATATCGCACGGGTCATCCAGGTACGCTGGCATTGTCTCTAGAGGAAATGTCGGTGGAGAGGTGGTGTTTAAAAAGGGTGTGGTTAATCGGAAACCTCGGGTTAACCAAGAACATAACCTGAGATGAGCAGGTTTGAGACGCAGCGTAAGTTGCCATGGCAACATACCTCGGTTTGAACATAGCCAACTTTCGTAGTATGGGTTAATCGGGAAGTTACGCTGCACGTGATCAAGTTACCCTGGTAAGCCAGAAAACCCGCTTCGTAGTACAGGGCCCAGGCTACGTAGAGCCAAAATAAACATAAACAAAAGATAAGCTAGCCTAAGGCTCAAGAAAGCAAAATTCAAGTCAATGTACTCACACAGCGGAGTGTAGGACAGAGCAATATAAACACAGGTCTTGTCTCTACCTGGCTCTCACAACAACTGAACACATCACCATTATAAATGATACCTGTCTCCTCCCTATAGTTGGCCAATACACTTGCCTAAACCAAAAAGCAGGGAGTTTTTAGTTAGGCACTCAATAATTAATTTAAACATTTTAAAATAGCGCTATAAAGAAGT
The DNA here is from genome assembly GCF_027579695.1 of Neoarius graeffei. Classification (NCBI taxonomy): domain Eukaryota; kingdom Metazoa; phylum Chordata; class Actinopteri; order Siluriformes; family Ariidae; genus Neoarius; species Neoarius graeffei. The sequence continues at coordinate 69,723,411 of NC_083571.1, forward strand.
ATATATTCTCAGGCCTTACAAAAAAATAATACACAAATACATATAGGTACACAAATACCAACTATTCAGACATTTTACACGTTTAACCGTCACCGCGAGGACGCGCACACGTGAATGTGCCCAATGATAAAAACATCCTCAGCACCATCACGCAACCCTTTGTCACAACAAGGAAGCGCTGCCACCAGTAAGACATGGAGCTTTTTAATGCCAAATGAACATTGGTTGGTGTTCTTAAACACTTAAAAACCACTCGTTTGCACTCATTAAGGCTAGATGTTATGACTAGGCACAATAAAGAAAGAAACAAAACATGTTGACAAAGCGTTGTTTCTGAGTTGTTTGCGTTGATATGTGTGGAATGTAATGTATTTATACTATGTGCGTGAATGGTTGTTACGCTAAACATGTGTCGACCCATGTTAACTAACAAAACCACAATGCACAATAAAAGGGTTAAAACTCACGTACTGCAGTTTATAAAGCCCATGAACCATCATAACAATGCGAGGAAAGTTTGAATGGGGGAAATGACAGTACATGCTTTCAATGGCGGCTGCCATAGCAGACGCCGTGATGGTGCGCTCATGGGTCGCATCATCACACAGAGACTTCAATGCACATAAGGCTGCTGGGCCATAGAAGGTTCACGCTGCACGCTGCATGCTGCACACTACACACTACACGCGTGTAAAGAAAAGTGGACAAACGTAGCATGACTTGCTCTGGGCCATAGAACGGCGTTCACGTTGCACGCTGCACACTTCACGCGTGAAGCGTGAAATGAACATGCACACTTTTTTCTAGGCGTGAAGATGGAAATTCCAGTCAATGCATGCGGTCACCGCCGCGCCAGCCAATCAGAACGGGTCTAGGGAGATAACTCTATGCTTTCAGGGGAAAACTTCAGAAAAAATATAATTGAATGGTATAATTGAAAAATAGTTCTTCATCGGGATTGTCAAGCAGATTATAGAATGTTCGGTGAAATTCACCACGGGTTTCTCTCAGAAGGAAGTGTTCTCGGCTCCAAATTCTGTTCCTTTTTCTCTTCCTCTGTCTCAGTAAAAGCAGAATGAGGCAATCGTCATCATCCGAAGAGTCCGTATTGTTGGTTACTCGGTCAAAGTAGAACAGACGCAACACGTGAACATCCAAGCATGAAGTTTAATGGCCCAGGGTCCGGTTCTTCACGTGAACGTGTAGCGTGCAGCATGCAGCGTGCAGCGTGAACCTTCTATGGCCCAGCAGCCTGCACTATGGGGAAGCATACGAACGGATGAAAATGGGAGTACAATTGAGGAATTTATGGATGATCATGAACTAGTCTGTTTAAATGATGGAAGAGGCACCAGATTTGATGCAGTTCATGGAGCAGAATCAGCCATTGACTGTACTACACTGAAAAAAATAAACCTGAGCAGGTGTAAATGTAACATAATTAAATCTGTGATGTTGACAATACAAAGTTAAATTTTTATCTTTACATTAATATATCTTGTTTTTAGATTTAAAAGTTTTGTTCAAAACAGGCAACATTACAATTTTTTTTCTTAAAAAGATGTATCCTCATAATCCCAGGCAATCTTCTTATGTTCACCCACACAACAAACAAAGCCCTTGTTGTAGCTACTGTTTTAATTTGATCGTGAAGTGGGAGGAGCTTCAAGTTCTAGAGTCTTCCTTTACCGGGCAAACAGAAGACGTTAGAGCTGAAGTGGAGCCGAGAGGAGCTGTGCGGAGCACCCCGACTGAACTTCAAGGTAAGAATGAAGTTAGCAAAGTAGCTGGTTAGATACTGGTTTGTTGTTGTTAAGATAAAAAAAAATGTATAAACCGTAGGGTTTTCTAGTGACCTGAGGATAACATAAGCAACTGCTTTACACTCGTGGCAGTGTAACTGCTAACTCACGTTAGCAAGTGGCTGTAAAATAGTTGCGTCTAAATTGAAGCTAATGTTGACACGTTGTTATAAACGAAGGGCCGTGGTGTAGTTAGAAGATAAGGTTTACACAGGGCTGTAAACTAAGTGCTGTTGTGTAAATTTAAGCAAACGTTGGTGCGTGGCTAAAAAGTTATCCCGCCAAGTGTAAACCCGGTCTCATCGTGAACCGGTCTCATCGTGAACCTGTTGGTATGAGATGGAAATGAAGCAAACACTTACAACTAAAGGTCAAGCCATTGTCAAGTGTGTCGAGACTGATTTTAAAACAAGTGGAATCTAGTAAACTAAAGATCTTAATCTCATAAGAATGTGTGTACATGTGAGTGTAGACAAACACGGGGTAATTTTAATGATGGACAGTACAGAAAAAAAATCCTGAAACTGCTGCATTGAAATGAATTATGGTTATACACTTACGCGAGCTTACCATTTAATTACACTGAAAAGGCACTTCTGTTGAATATGAAACTCTGTAAAATCCATTATTCACTTATAGTACCGGAGAATGCCTCCTGCTCTGTATACTGGTCACTGCACTTCAATACTAATCTTAAAAATTGAATGTTTATGCATCTCTTTGTAATAGGATGTAATTCAATTATTTGCATGCCAAAATTCAACATAACACGTTTTTTCCTTCTATAGAATCATCATGTCTGCCAGACTTCGAGTCATACTGCAAGAAGAAATCTGCAAGCTTTCCTTGCCCTTAGGTATCCCTCAGACTGTGGAGGAATTGAAGCATATCATGCAAGAGACATTCGCAATTGAACAAGAATTTAGTATACAGTTCCAGGACCAAGATTTTGATGGTCAGTTTTTCACTCTCCTTGAAACTAATGAAATCAAGGACAAAGACACTGTCAAGGTGGTTTTTGCTGAGCCAGTGGTCACCTTAACATTGGAGGATTCTTTGAATATTAAAGGACCCCAAGAGAGCTTTGATAGCAGTTGCACCGAGGAAGATGTTGGTTCCAGTTCCATTGCATCCAATGATACCATAATCCTCTCTTTTCCAGAGAGCACTTCCTCCCTGCGTTTGGTGTCTTGGCCAGCTCAGTTTGAGATACCTACCTTCTCCCTTGACACTGAGCTTGTTCTACAAGCTGCAAATGAAGCTTACCGAAAGGATGGCACCCCACTCAACAATCCTGCAGTAAAATCTGACATTTTGAACAAACTAGCAGAAAGTATCTTTGTCTATACTGCCTATCCCTCACAAGCCCAAAGGGAGCAGGTCGCTGAGGCCCTGGTTACAAAGCACCCGTGTTTGAGGGACCCAGCGTCCTTCAATGGCTTATATAGTTGGCACAACAGCCTGAAGTACAAGCTTGGCAATTACAGAGCAAAGGTGAGACACCTTGGACTACCAGAGCTAAATGTTAACTGTCTGAAGAGAAAATCCCCTGCAGATGGAACTCCAGCAAAAAGCTTAAAAAAGGCAAAGAAATCTGAGGTAAACTACCTCCCACCTCATCCTCAAGGTGAAACTGATGCAACCCTTGAAAAGGAGAGAGTGGAGCTTCTCTATGAGTACAAGAAGAGAGACAACAACAAAGTCATCAATGAGAAGATGGCAAAAACCTTCTCACTGCGTCGAAATGATGTAATCCTCAAGAAACCACCTGTGATTGATCTCAAAGCTCGATGGCCTGCCCTGTTTGAGGTTTCCCAGGTATGTTGAACATAACATTAATTGTCTTCTCTAATATAGGGTGCTTGTGGCAGTTTCAAATTGAATATCTATATGTTGAATTCATCATTGTTGCCTTGTTTGACAGTATCACTGCCCTTGTCCTGTAACCTATGTGACACTTTGCCAAGTAAAAGTCACATGTCCTCCTGTTCAAAACTTATTGTTAAGAATGCTTTTGTTACTCCCTATGGCACCAGTGAGTTGTAAGTGGCATAGCTGGAGGTAGAGGTTTAGTGCTGACATATACAAGGTTCCTTGTGTCTGCGTCAAAGGGAGCCCTTGCTTTTCAGCTTGGCTTAAGCTAAAACTAAAAATCTACAAAAAACCATGCTGACTTAAATACTTGTAAAGACTAAAAAGCAGAATGTTTATTTTATGAAGCTGTGAGAATGAAGTCAAAAGTGTACTTACCTGCTCACCTCTTATGGAGAAAATGAGGAGTATTCTTACCTGATGAAGCTGTGAGGTGGGGAAAAAAGTTAATTACCTGTGGAATAGCAACCACTCCCTTGTTACAGAGAGCACTCACTATTGAGTGTTGCATATACTGAAATCAAGCGGCTAATTAAGGCCCTGTCCACACGGCAACGGATTCAGGTGACTCCGATACAATTGCTTATCGTTTAGGCCTGGCGTCCACACGGCACCGGCGTTTTGGGTGCCCAAAACGCAATCTTTTTGAGAACGGGTTCCAGAGTGGAAAGATCTGGCAACGTTGCCGTTGTGAAGTCGTCTGGATGAGTAGAACGGATTTGTTTATGATGACGTCACAACCACATGACTGTGAGTGCTTCACGCCGGGTAGAAGTGTAACGAATATCACCAGGAAAAAGCCTTACAGAGCACTAGTGAGAGTGAAACACGAGCTTGGATATTATTATTATTATTATTATTATTATTATTATTATTATGTTCAGTGTTAGTTCACAGTAGTAATGCAAGAAGCAGAATAGTGACAGTAATAGTGAAGCAAAAACATGCAATTGTACAAACACTGCAGCTCTACAGCAAAATATTCATTTATGAAATGGTCTGATTCTTAACACCAGTAGTGCCAATGATCTCATTGCGATGCGAGTTGTCAACAAATCCTATAACTTGGTTCATGAAACGCGCTTACAAAATATTTTCACTGTGAATGAGCAATTCCAGCGTTATGGATGTGACATTTGGACTCAAAATGGCAACAACTGACCTAGTTAATTTTTATTCCTTTCCAGTATTTTAAAATTTGTTGTATATTTTTAAGACCTCTCATATTGGAGAAGTCATGGGAAAAAACGAATTCCCATAGTACATTTAGAACTCTAGAAAATGCCAAAAAAGACATGCGTTATGGATGTGACGGAAAAAATACCCCATTTCCAGGGTGACTACATATATTCATCAAACTCTGTGAAATTGCAAACATAATATCCAAATGCAGGCATGCATTTAATAAAGGAGTCTTAGCTGAAAATAAAAAAAGCCTTTGTTTAAAATATTTTCTATTTCAAGCAGAATCTAGGAAGAAAAAATCAGCGTTATGGATGTGACATAATTCCGTTATGGATGTGACGCATCTGAAATAGACATGGCATATGTTTAGAAAATCAGCAATTTAACCACCATAACCCTTTGAAAAACTCTCTAAATATCAGCTAAAACTATCAAAGTTCTTTAAATAATATTTAGGATGGCTATTGTTTTGCTGTTTTGTGGATTTTAGCATACATTTCTGTGGCTTGTGGCAATAATATAGAATTGTACATGATCAAAGTTGATTTTAGCTTGGGTTTTACATTACAAGAAAGAAAGACTGACAGTGACATTAGGTTGGTTACAAATTGGTTCAACTTATTCACATCTGTAAAATACAGGCCTAGGTGAGATCTCTGGGAGTGGTTTTGATGTATTACATGTTGCTTTATTTTTGCATGGTGAGGTTGACATTTACATGGAATTGCCCGAATACTTATTGTGTAATGGTGCAATCCCGCCAGCAAAAATAGGGAAAAAAAGGAGCGATCTCACCTCTTCAGATGTTGATTTAAGTCCGACAATACATTCCTCAAAAAGGGCGTAGAGGAGCAAATTAATCCAATTTATTCCGGACCATTAAAGACGCCGCCTTCCGCGTAGAATCATACGTCATCCTCGCCGCCATATTGGAGAGGTCAAAGCGGAGAATAAAGATTCATGTGCTGCCTTTAACTGTACCAACAGGTTTACCGTCCAAACGAGATCACATGGGATTACCTTTCACGGGTGAGAAACAAATTAATCCATCAATGTGTAGTATTCAATTTATTCCGGACCATTAAAGACGCCGCCTTCCACGTAGAATCATGCGTCATCCTCGCCGCCATATTGGAGAGGTCAAAGTGGAGAATAAAGATTAGCTGCCTTTAACTGTACCAACAGGTTTGCCGTCCAAACGAGATCACATGGGATTACCTTTCACAGGTGAGACTGGAAAAATACTTTTCATTGTATTTGGTCATTATAATGTAATTTTACAAACAGATTTTCCTGACTTTGTGGCTAATATGAAGTCTTGCGCATTATGCGCATGCGTCCTTACTTCTATTGTTCTGGTGTCTCCGAAGGGACCGTCTTGCAGCGCCCCTAGAGGTGTGGCATGTGTTATGCCCACTTGGCTCAAAGCGGAGATAACATAGAGGAGACCACACCGAACGTAACGTTATACTATGATCATTTATTAAAAGAGATTCAAACCCAGTCAGTAAATGTAAGCTACTCAAATGTGTAGTGACAGTCAGCTTCATGCAGTGTAGTGCATAAAAAGATAAAGGGAGAGGGAGAGAGAGAGAAAAAAAAAGAGGCTGCAGCCAGCCCTCATAGCCCCAGGGCCAGAGCAGCCAAGCCAGAGCAAGAATCAGACCGACAGACCTGGAGGAGGTGCTTTTAAACGCCTCCACCCAACTACCAATCAGCTGGCCTATTGGCCACCATGGCCAGCCAGCCAAGTTGATCAGCTCCCCCTGCAGCCTGGGAGCTGGAAGACCGGGCAACTCATGCTAATATGTAGGAGGAATGAGGCAGCCATAGCACAGCAGAGCCGGGCGCAACATCACTCCCCCCATAAGACAGACACCCATGCCTGGGTTCTGACAGGGACCACACGCAATCCTAACCCCAACATACAAACACACACTTGATTAAAACATTAAAAAACATTACAGTACATTAGACACAGTTATCCTGAAAGCCATTAACTACATGCATACACATACTCACACACCCACACTCCACCACCCCAACAGTGTGTCCCCCCCCCATCCATACAGTCCTTCACCACATCCACCCAGCTAAACCTGGCGCCTAGACAGCCAAGTGAGAAGAGGTGAAGACGATACCGAAGGAGGACACCTCTTGAGCCCTAGGAGACAACGGAACCTGGTAATAACCTTTAAGTAAATCAAATTTACTAACAAAACGTGCTGCACCAACTTGATCGATACAATCTTCCATTCTAGGCAACGGGTAAGAGTCTGGTTTCGTCACCGCATTCACTTTCCTGTAATCAGTACAGAATCTAAAGGTGTTGTCTGATTTCTTAACGAGCAAACACGGGGACGACCAACTAGAGTACGATGGCTTAGCTAGCCCATTATCAAGTAGATACTGGACACTCTCATCTAAACTCTGACGCTTGTCGGGTGCCACGCGATAGAATCTCTGTCGTATAGGTGTTGCATCTCCGACATCAATGTCATGCTCCATCAAGTTGGTGCAAGACAGTATATCTGAAAACAAACAAGAAAATTCCAAAATCAAAACTTTTAATTCCTCCCGCCTATGTAATTCCAAATGACTGAAAAAAACATCCAGGTCAGCTAAAGTTTCAAAGTTATTCAAACGTGCATGCAAAATCGCGTCATCAGGAGAGCGCACACCATCCTCCCCTACCACCGGAGCCTGAGGAGCGCACTCCACCGCAGCGAAACCAACAGCTTTAACCTCAGCCTTCCTCTCCACCTGAGCTGAAGAGAAATATGGCTTTAAAAGGTGAATGTGACACAGTTGCGTATTTCTCCTACGCTCAGGAGTAGCGACAACATAGTTTACATCGGAAACCTGCCGAACGACTGTATATGGACCAGAATATTTGGCAACGAATGGAGAACCCGGAAAGGGTAACAGCGCGAGAACCTGATCCCCAGGGCTGAAGACACGCACCTCAGCCTTGCGATCATAGTTGTGTTTCATTTTCTTTTGCGCGTCAGTCAAATTTTCGCTGGCTTTTTGCCACGCCAGAAACAGTCTGCGCCTGAAGCCCAGAACGTAACTGGCCAAATTCTCAGGAGGATCCGATGTATCCAAATCATCTGCCAACACAGACAAGGAAGTTCGCACCTTGTGGCCGAACACCAGTTCATTGGGACTAAAGCCGGTGCTTTCCTGCACCACATCTCGCGCAGCCATTAGTAACCACGGTAAACCGTCCTCCCACTCACGTTTCATCTCCACGCAATACGCGCGGAGAAGAGACTTGAGTGTGGCATGAAAACGTTCGAGCGCGCCTTGGCTCTGCGCATGATATGCAGAGCTGAAATTGTGTTGTATTTTCAACTGCTTGAGCGCAGCAGCAAACGTCCTTGAAGTGAAATTCGAGCCGCGATCACTTTGAATGACTTTAGGTAGCCCAAAGATTGAAATGAACTGAGTCAAACTCTTAACAACAGATTTTGTTGAAATGGTTCGAAGCGCATAAGCAGCGGGATACCTGGTGGCTTGGCACATTACCGTGAACAACTGAACACAGCCAGATTTTGAGGGGGGCAAAGGACCTACACAATCGATGATAAGATGTTCAAAGGGAGTGCCCACCGACACTATAGGTTGTAATGGAGCCGGTTTAATGACAGTGTCAGATTTTCCTGCAATCTGACAGACATGACACGACTTCACAAACCGCGCAACATCCCTTTTAATGCGTGGCCAGAAAAAGTACTGCAACACACGATTGTAAGTCTTTTTGACCCCGAAATGACCAGAAATGTCCCCATGCGCAGTAGCCAACACTTTGTCCCGACATTCCTCAGGCATCACCACCTGCACGACCTGACCTGCCACATCAGTGTCAGCAGTAGGCGACCACCTACGAAGTAACAAATCATTCTGCAAAAAATAACCATGACCCGTATTATCCTTATCAGCAACCAGATCAAAATATTTCTGCAACCCCTGATCGTGTTTTTGGGCCACAACAATGTCATCACGAGACAATGACGCCGGAAGTTCAGGAATGAAAAGTCGAGCTAAAGTGGTTTTAGATTCATCAGACGGTTGCGCAGCTTCCCGACGCGCCATGGCGCGCGTCACAGCGCACGCTGGAAAAACCTCTGGAAAATCTGAACCACACTTAACTAGCTCAGCTGATGGTGAAACTTTGGTTCTAACCACTGGCAGCGGCACAACCTGCTCGGGAAAAACACAATCACGAGCCAGATTGTTTCCCACAATGAGGTCTATTCCATCTATGGGCAAAGATGGACGCACAGCCATGGTTACTTCGCCATTCACAAAACCAGAAAATAATTGCATTCTATGCAACGGCACTGGAAAAGCCTGCAGCCCAATTCCCCGAATTAACACAACGTTCCCCGTGTCTGAAGTAGACGAGAAAGGCAGGACTGATTGACATATAAAGCTCTCAGACGCCCCAGTATCGCGCAGGATCTTTACCGGAACACGGCGAGTGTCACCAACCAGCGAGACAAAACCCTCTGTGACAAACGGAGCATAGTCCGTCATATCGGCCACAGTTGTTTTGTCACGCTCATCACACTGCCCCTTTACACCACTTTTGAACTCGTTCGATACAGCACAAGACGTCTGATCAGATTTTCCTGGAACGAACGAACGCCCATCAATTTTTACCACCCCCTTGCACTGACGCGTAGCACAGATAGAAGATGCGCAAAGCCCCACTTTACCACGCTCATTCTTCTTTCTACGTTCGTTCAACATTTTCGCACAGTTTCTTTTGAAATGACCTGGCTCCAGACAGAAATGACAAACAGGCCAATTTTCTGCGTTACGATTTTGTGTTTGATCAGAATTTGTTGGAGTGGCTAAATCAGACATAGATGGTACAGCATTAAAGTAGTTAAAGCGCTGCCCCCCGCGGTTATACCCTTGCCGTGGCACAAAATCACGCACCTGATTCTTATGAGTAAGAGCAAACCCATCTGCGAGAGCAGCAGCCTCCGACGCTATTTTTACTGGATGTTCATTAACATAAGTGCACATACGATCAGGCAACAGATTTTTAAATTGCTCCAAAATCATTAAGTCGCGCAATGCCTCAAATGACTCAACACCTTCAGCTACAAGCCAACGGTTGAAAAAACTAGACAAATCTCTAGCCAGTTCGGCATGTGTATGCTTATCAGATTTTTTCCATGAACGAAATCGTTGTCTGTAAGCTTCGGGAATTAATTCATAACACTTCAACACTGCCTCCTTAACCGATTTATAGCTCTTCCTTTCGGAAGGCAACAGAGCAATAAAAGCTTGTTGCGAACGCCCAATCAGAGCTGTCTGTAATAGTAACACTTTCTCTTCATCACTCCACTCCTGATCAAGAGCCACATTCTCGAACAAAGAGAAAAACACATCAGGATCTCTTTCATCAAATTTAGGAAGGAATTTAACCATATGGGCCAGGCCCGATGGCGAGGAGACCTTAAGCTTCTCTCGCTCCACTACACGGACCTGATCTAAACGTCTCAACTCCAACTGACGATCCTTTTCTCTTTCATTAGCCTCCAATCGTTTTTGTTCCATTAACAAGCTATGTTGCATTTGCAGCAATTCTTTTTGTTGCTCGAAAGATAATTTGCTAGATTGCCCCGATTGCATTACTGGACTCGAAGGACTTTTCAATAAAGACGCCCCCTGACTCGTCTGCTCCTGTGGCTTGGTACCAGGCAATACGTCCTTCTCCTTCAAGCGCTCAGAAATAAATGTAGCAAGTTCATCTTTCTTTGCTGATTTAGGCAACATTACTTCGATCCCATAATGGTCGGCTACACTATTCAACTGTTCTTTAGTTAAAGCCGCAAATAACGCCTCAGATGGGGACGCAACGAAAGCATCAAACACGCTCATTTTCTAATGCTAATTTGACAACACTCAACGATCAAAAAAAAAAAAAAAGCGCAACAAACAGAAACACACGTTGCCTTTCAGGTTAACTTAACCAACCAAACACGATAAACTACAGGCAAAGTGATCTGTAATACACGCAACAAAATAACAGCAGAGCTCCCCCCAAACATTTACCCACCACTAGACTAACCTATCTTCACACTGAGCCCAAGAACCGAGGATCAGCGAACCAAAAGGATTCACTCACCTATACCGCTGGAGCCAAGCTGTCCCGTTAATCGATCCAGCACGGAGATCCACGGCGGTGCCCAAGGTCCAGGCTCCAGTGACATTACGGCCTACCCAAGCGCCGAAACGCTCTAGAATGGGGATGGCTAGGCTCTGCACGCTGATACCCTGTTACGGGATCACAAATACACTTCGCAAAAAAAAACAAAATAAACAAAACTGGTTGGACTAAATGCTCTATTCTGCTCAACTCTTCCCCGATCAAACATGTATAACGTTACACTTACGATGTAAATCCCCCCAAAACAAACACTGTAAGAAGCCGGCAGGCCAAACATACGTCTCCTTCATTCACAAAACTTGAGACCAATGACGTCGCTCTACACACCTCACGCTCTACCAATAGCAATGAGAGCAGCCTAGTCAAAACATATGCTGGTTCACAACTCTAGGGAACTACATACAGTATCTTTTTAAACAACGAAAACGTCAGGAACAAAGACGGCTCGAGCCCCCATATGTTATGCCCACTTGGCTCAAAGCGGAGATAACATAGAGGAGACCACACCGAACGTAACGTTATACTATGATCATTTATTAAAAGAGATTCAAACCCAGTCAGTAAATGTAAGCTACTCAAATGTGTAGTGACAGTCAGCTTCATGCAGTGTAGTGCATAAAAAGATAAAGGGAGAGAGAGAGGAAAAAAAAGAGGCTGCAGCCAGCCCTCGTAGCCCCAGGGCCAGAGCAGCCAAGCCAGAGCAAGAATCAGACCGACAGACCTGGAGGAGGTGCTTTTAAACGCCTCCACCCAACTACCAATCAGCTGGCCTATTGGCCACCATGGCCAGCCAGCCAAGTTGATCAGCTCCCCCTGCAGCCTGGGAGCTGGAAGACCGGGCAACTCATGCTAATATGTAGGAGGAATGAGGCAGCCATAGCACAGCAGAGCCGGGCGCAACACATGTGTATTGCATCGTTTTCAGCAAGCGTTGCGTTGCCATATGGACCTGATATTTTACTGATTGTTGCCCATTTGGACGCGATATATTTTTAAATAACATCTCGTTGCTGTTGTCGTGTGGATGTAGCCTAAGATAAGCACAAATCATGTGCTTTAACTGACCCATCCAGTGCAGGATCCCCTGTAAAACTTGGTACCACCCAAATGTCACTTTCAGTGTAGTTTTTGTTCTGTTTCTCTACTTGTGTCTTTGTAATGGTTTTCTTTCTGTATCTTGTGATGTTTCTCAATCTCACTCTTGGTCTTTCTCTCAGATTGAGGAGGAATTCCGTAGGATAACATTAAAGCCACTACAGTCCACATTCCTGGGGAAGTTGGACCAATACATGCCCAAACTGTTGAGCCTGTACAGGAGGAAAGGGGGAGCCACTGGGAAGAAACTTGATGAGACCACTGACCTGTTAAATGAGTCATGTACTTACAATAGTATAGAAGTTAGTTTTATGTAGCAGAATTTTGATATCTGTATTTAACATAATGTCATATTACATATTTTTGTAGGACCACAGCATTGAGTTCCGAAGAGAGGTTGTAATCAGAGGCCTCATTCTCTACCTTGGTGAAAAGACAGAGGAGTTAATCAAAGACTACCAGGTAAAGAAAATATACCTTTGCATTTGCTCTTACTGATTTACTCTACTCTCTGTGTGAGACTATTTTGCAACTTATATAGTATAGTAGTAAATACTACTCTAGTATTAGTTAACAGGCATACTTAAAATCTTTAGGTTCAAAACCACTGATAAACAATTATAATTTTTGGAAAATTAATATGTACAATACAGTAGGATGTACTAGGTAACTGCTGGAAACAAGCAAGTGAGCACTATTTTTAGATTTATGTATTCACAAAACAGGATTGATTTTATACTTTTAGATTCTGCAGATTGTAAACATACATAATAAAAATATGTTTACACATTACCAAGCTAAGGGTCAGCAATGTCAGGCTTGGTGTGACTGGACCCCAAGATGAGTTTGACCATGAGGTACTCATCTATGAGCCCCCCTCCCAGGCCTGGCTTTTGGACAATGCCCTGGTCTCCATAATATGGGAAAGGTGCCTATATTCTAGACTTACCCATGGGCGAAATACATATTGCAGATTAACCCAGTTCCTTTAATACTCACCTGTCATACTTTAACATCTAAAGAGAAATCAAAGAAAATTCTTCTACTTAACTTTTTTCAGGTTCTGTGGTTTTAAAAAAAGCAATTACAGTTGCACTTGCTTTCTCGTCTAAACTGCAATGGTTATAGAATTGTCTACAAGTAGTTAATAAGGCTTTTTTCTTGTCTCTTTACTGTACCAAATATACACTACTTTGTATACATAGCTGCAATGATTAAATTAATGAGAAAAGGATGTTCCAACAATAGGTCTTCAATTGTCTAAAATACGGCCTTAAATGGCATTCGGTAATAACTGTAGGCACCTTTAATAAGCTACACTATTGCTCAAACAAAGCAACCACATAATATCAATCAGATCTTCTGTGTGAGGATAGAGCAAGGATGGCTATAAGCATCCTTTAAATTTCTATATTAGAAGCTGATTTTGTTTTCTCTGGTATATTTCACAGGCTGTTGATGACAATGATGCTGCAGCAATCCAAGAGGCCCTTGCTACATTTGTCCTCGACATCTTTGTGGTCAGCAAAGCCAGGGATGATGGTCTCCACAAACAAGCTGGAATAGCTATCGAGGGAGTAGAGGTCCTTTTTGGTATTCCTGATGTGGCACATGCTTGTGCCTACCTGATGGGCCTCATCTATGCCATGGAACTAAGCTACCCTAAGAAACTGAAATACACCTTTGAGGTCTTTCAGAAGATCTTCCTAGAGCTGGAAGATATGAACAAAAAAATGTCCTCTAAAGTTCATGATCTGAAGGTCAGATTACTTGTGTAAAAACCATACAGACTTCATTGAAGGCAGAGCGTTTGAGTGAGTTTACAGTTGTTGGTGTTAACATTGCAATGTCTCAGGTTCCAGTGCACTTTCTCAGGTTACATTTTGATATTTTTGATGCTGTTGTTGGTTTATTTGGGCCATGCATTGTATTGACTAGTGTTGAATTCTGTCAATTCTTTGCACTTTCAATGGCATAAAATTCAGCTCTGGTCAGCACGGACAAATCATTGTCACCTATATTTTCATATGGGGATCATGTTTGCGAGCCTGTTTTTTTTTTTTTTTTTTTTTTTTTTTTTTTCAGGATTTTAAGTCCATTTGAAGGACTGTGACTGTTCAGGTGTAAGATGTTACTTTTATAGAGAAGATCCGGTACAATTGATTGCCTGATTGTATTTAACTCAATTCAAAATGCGACCTTATTTCAAGTTGTGTTGGGTTGAATTAAATTTCAAAATCTTTTGAAATACTAGTTAAACAAATATTTATACCCACTGTTGGACTCATGGGTATTGTTCAGAGTACATACCATTATTGCCCAGTTGGCAGACAGTGTCGAGACCTTGTCCATCTGTATTTTCAACACTTCAACTCCATGGCAGCATATCTTGACACATAATGAATGGATTGTCATATAATTTAGTGAACACATTCATGATGCCTGGACAATAAATCCTTTAAATTTTGGTGACTTTATGGCCTTTCCTCTAAGACTACATTCTATGCTTTGAACCATGTTCATTTTGATTATCTTAAGACCAAAATGTTTTTAAATGCCAGACTGTAATAACTAAATTCTCCATGTTTGATGATCATTCATGCTTCTCAAGGGAAAATTTCTTTTGGTTATGGTGACCTTATGACCTTTCCTCTAGCGCCATCCTCAGCCCAATCGTTTGACTTGTACACAACATATGTAATGGATGGATTGCCACATAATTTGCTGAGTGTACTTATGTTTCCCATGGTATGATCTCTCCTAATGAAATAACTATTTGAGTTGATATTTTCAGTATAGGAAATATGCAGTTGATAACTAGGAAATGTGAGTAAATTTAACTTTAAAATGACACTAACACGGGCGGCACGGTGGTGTAGTGGTTAGCGCTGTCGCCTCACAGCAAGAAGGTCCTGGGTTCGAGCCCCGGGGCCAGTGAGGGCCTTTCTGTGTGGAGTTTGCATGTTCTCCGCGTGGGTTTCCTCCGGGTGCTCCGGTTTCCCCCACAGTCCAAAGACATGCAGGTTAGGTTAACTGGTGACTCTAAATTGACTGTAGGTGTGAATGTGAGTGTGAATGGTTGTCTGTGTCAGCCCTGTGATGACCTGGCGACTTGTCCAGGGTGTACCCCGCCTTTCGCCCGTAGTCAGCTGGGATAGGCTCCAGCTTGCCTGCGACCCTGTAGAAGGATAAAGCGGCTAGAGATAATGAGATGAGATGACACTAACACATTTGGAAAAACAAGTAGATCCCACTTCAAGTAAGTAATATTGAAATTAAGAAAATTAAGTAGGTTTCAATTAAAAATGGATAATTCAAACTCTTAAAATCAAGTAGATAACACCTCTCAAAAAAACGACTGGAGAATTGCTAAAATTAAGTTGACTTTACTTGAACATTTATCTTTTGTGTCCAAAAAATTAAGTTGTTTATACAACAAGTACCCTTGTTTGACCTACATAATAATTTGATGCAAAAAGTTGCCTTAAGTTTTTTAAGTAGATCAAGCAGGAAATTTTTATCAGTGTATATTATCAGAACAAATAGCAGGAACCAGTCAGTGGGAAGTTTTTAACAATACTCCATTAGGAAGCAATCACTACCCTATTTGGACCAAGATACAAAAACAAGATGCAAGTTTGGAAGAAAATTGGTACCCTAGATGGAAAATGAGAGAGGCTAACTGGGGACTTTATAATATGAGAGCAAGTGGTAAATGTATGGAGATTATGTCAAATTTAAGTGATTATATTGAAGAGTTAAACTCCATAATTACAAATATAATGTATGAATCAGCAGACGAGACTATAGGCAAATCTTTTGGGATAAGGGAAAAGAAAATGGTTCCATGGTGGACAGACGAATGTAAAGAAGCAGTCAAAGCCAGAAATAAAGCATTTAGAATGGTGAAAACAAATCATTCTTTTAATAACTTGATATCATATAAAAAAAGCACAGTTTAAAGTTAAAATAATCATAAGAGAAACCAAAAAGAAATACTGGAGGAATTTCTGTAGTACTACTGGGGCAGAAATAAAGGTTAGTGAGGTATGGGGAATGATTAGAAAGGCGGGAGGAATAAGAAGGGATCTCTCTTTGCCAGTAATTAAAGACAATGATGGCGAAGCAGTAACTAATGAAGAAAAAGCAGATATGCTTGCTAGGGCTTTTGTTAAGGTACATAGCTCTCAAAACTTATCAAAAGAAGAGTTATTATGGAGAACAAAAAAGATTGAGGATAATGGTAACATACTGGGAAGGAAAGAAGTAAGTGAGAGTGCCCTTAATAAAAACTTTACATTGTTTGAACTGAAGAGAGCAATCATAGGTGTTAAGAATACATCTCCAGGTAAAGACAGAATATACCGTACTATAAGATGATTGGCCAGTTATCTGATGTGGCTAAAACAGTGGTTTTAAAGTTATATAATAAAGTTTGGGAACAAGGTAGGCTGCCCGCTAGTTTGAAACACTCAATAGTTGTACCAGTAGCTAAGCCGGGTAAGGATAGAGGTAGAGGTCAAAAGCTATAGGCCTATAGCTTTAACATCCAACTTATGCAAGTTAATGGAAAGGATGATAACTAAGCGATTGGTATACGAGATAGGAAAAAAGAGATCTTTTTTTTTTTCTCATCAGAGTGGATTTAGAAATGGTCATATGACTATGGACCCAATAGTCTGTCTGGAAAATAAAATTAGGAAAGCTCAAGTAAACAAGGAGTCAGTCTTAGCAACGTTTTTTGACATTGAAAAAGCATATGATATGCTCTGGAAAGAGGGTCTTTTATTTAAAATGAATAAAATGGGAATAAACCGTAAAATGTTCAATTGGATTAGGGATTTTTTTAAAGAATAGAACAATAGAGATAAGAGTTGGAGTAAAACATTCAAATATTTACACTGTAGAGAATGGTACCCTGCAGGGAAGTGTACTGTATGCAGCCCCATACTGTTTAATATAATGATTAATGATGTTTTTAACAACATAGACTCCAGAATCAGTAGAGCACTTTATGCAGACGATGGGGCACTGTGGGTGAGAGGCCGAAATACTAATAATCTGAGGAACAGAATGCAAGCAGCAATAAACAAGATCGAAAGATGGTCACATGAGTGGGGGTTTCATTTGTCTGTTGAGAAGACACAAGTTATCTGTTTTTTAAAAAAAAAAAAAAAGGGCTAACCCGACAGTGGACCTCAGACTATATGGGCAACCACTCAAGCAAGTGGATAATTTAAGATACCTAGGTGTATGGTTTGATGTTAAACTTTCTTTTAAAGTACACATACAGAAGATTATTGATAAGTGTAAGAAGAGTATTAACATTTTGAAATGCTTAACAGGAAATGAATGGGGGCATCAAGCATATCCTTGTAAAAAATATACGGTATAGCGCTTTAGTTCAACCAGTCTTGGATTATGGATGTATAGTTCATAATTCAGCAGCTAAGTCTTCCTTATCAGAGCTGAACAGGATACAAGCCAAAGCCCTTCGTATATACTGTGGTGCCTTCAGAACCTCTCCAATCCCAGCACTTCAGGTGGAAACAGGGGAGATGCCACTAGCCCTCAGGCGGCTGAAATTATCAATATCATATCTACAGGGTGGGCGGCACGGTGGTGTAGTGGTTAGCACTGTCGCCTCACAGCAAGAAGGTCCTGGGTTCGAGCCCCGGGGCCGGCGAGGGCCTTTCTGTGTGGAGTTTGCATGTTCTCCCCGTGTCTGCGTGGGTTTCCTCCGGGTGCTTCGGTTTCCCCCACAGTCCAAAGACATGCAGGTTAGGTTAACTGGTGACTCTAAATTGACCGTAGGTGTGAATGTGAGTGTGAATGGTTGTCCGTGTCTATGTGTCAGCCCTGTGATGACCTGGCGACTTGTCCAGGGTGTACCCCGCCTTTCGCCCGTAGTCAGCTGGGATAGGCTCCAGCTTGCCTGCGACCCTGTAGAAGGATAAAACGGCTAGAGATAATGAGATGAGATGAGATATCTACAGGGTCATGAGGACAATCACCCGACCAAACAGGTACTCAGGGAATGCTGGGAGTATGGTCACCTCATATGTAGCTTTGGGTGGGATGGTAATCAGCAGGCAAATCAAGTGGGGATCAACAACATTCCATTCGGTAAAACAATAGTAAGGCCAATCATTCCCCCTTGGTTATTCTGTTTCCTGGTTGTAAACATGGAAACAAAGGAGACAGTAAAATCTAGAGGTGTTTATTGGAATGTACAGCGGTATTTAGAAATAATGTATGATGATACAACACAGATATATACAGATGCTTCAAAAGACGAAACTGGTAAAACAGGAGCAGCAGTACATATCCCCAGCTACAATATTAATATCAAAAAAAGGACGTCAGATCATCTGTCAATTTTCTCAGCAGAAATGATGGCTATCATACTGGCCCTGCAGTGGGTGGAGAAGGTGAAGCCTAGTAAAGCAGTCATCTATTCATATTCAATGTCTTCCTTAACCAGTATCCAAAGCAGAAAATCCACATGCAGACAAGACCTCTTAGATGAAATAAATCACCTCATATTTAATCTCATCTCATTATCTCTAGCCGCTTTATCCTGTTCTACAGGGTCGCAGGCAAGCTGGAGCCTATCCCAGCTGACTACGGGCGAAAGGCGGGGTACACCCTGGACAAGTCGCCAGGTCATCACAGGGCTGACACATAGACAACCATTCACACTCACATTCACAACTACGGTCAATTTAGAGTCACCAGTTAACCTAACCTGCATGTCTTTGGACTGTGGGGGAAACCGGAGCACCCAGAGGAAACCCACGTGGACACGGGGAGAACATGCAAACTCCACACAGAAAGGCCCTCGCCGGCCACGGGGCTCGAACCCGGACCTTCTTGCTGTGAGGCGACAGCGCTAACCACTACACCACTGTGCCGCCCCATATTTAGGATAAATCAGCAAAAGCTATTTATTCATTTCACATGGGTTCCAGAACATAAGGCGGTTGAGGGAAATGAAAGGGTGGACAGACTGGCTAAAGAAGCCACCAAGGCAAATGAGGTTGAACTTAAGGTTCCATTAAGTAAAGCAGAAATTAAAGTAATAATTAAAGACAATATCAATAGAATATGGCAGGATAGATGGAGTACAGAGGAGACAGGAAAACATCTGTATAATTTACAAAAGGAGGTAATAACAAGAAGGAGTGGTGAACTGAAACGGCAGGAGGAGGTATGGATGACTAGGCTGAGGATTGGACATACAATGTCATGCTTCGCCCTGGACATCCACTCCGGAGATTATGGATCTCTCACGCCAGCGCCAATCCTGATCCAGGACTTCTCCCCTGAACTCACTTCCTGGTTTTCACTGCTACTTATTTAAAGGCCATTCTCAGACTCTGTGTTTGCCTAGCCTGGGCCCGCCCATCCTAAGCATGACGCAACACGAGGGCCTGTTGCGAGCTTAGTCTGGTCAGGCAAGCTATCTACAGCTCTTCCAAGCTCCCGAAAAATCGGGAGCCAATCAACTTTGAGCATCTCCAACGGCCCTGGGTAGAGGCGTGTTCAAGGCAGTGATGTAGTAGAACTGCGACCGGAAGCCATAGATTGTTTACAGAATCAATGCCGGAAGCACTTCATTCACTAGAAACATTATGAACATGGAGCAAGTTCTCATTGAAAACGGAGCAAAGAGCAGCCCTGGAGGTATTTATTGAAAGGAAGGACGTTTTCGCCTTGCTCCCGACCGGCTTCGGTAAGAGTTTAATCTACCAGTTAGCCCCGTCGCGTCACATACGTCAGAGGAAAGAGTGATGTGATTGGTTTAAGCTTCGTCACAGCCTTTTCTGGCTTCGACCAGTAGCAAACTGAGGCATTTCAGGGAGGCGGGTCAACCACGCACTTTGGGAAACGGTTGGGCTTAATATCTTTGCCAGACCAAATGCTCGCAGAGCTTTGAAGTCGTGTTAGCCAGACTAGTGTTTGCCAGAACTTCTCTTTTGCTTCTCTAGCCGTTTCTGTGCCTCCTTTGCTCCTCATGGTTTTTCACTCTAGCGATTTTCTCTCATCCATAGTTTTTGCACTAGCATTTTTCTGGTTCTTGTTTTTTTGCACTAAGGGTTATTTCTAGTTCATGGTTTCTTGCACTAAGGGTCTCTTTTCTTGTTTATGGTCTTTTGCACTAGCGTTTTTGTCTTTGCCTGTCTCATGTTTTTGTCAAGTTGGTTGTTCTCATTTTGCCCTGACTATTTTTGCTATTTGTTTTTCGTCCTGTTTGTTTATCTTTTGCCACACCCTTTCTTCCCCGTATTAAATCATCTTATTTATTGGATTACTGTCTGTGTTCTGTTTTTGGATCCTAACTTCACCATACCTCCACCAGCCCTAACATACAAGTCTAAATGGTGGGTTGTATACCATAGGGAAACATCAGTCTGGGGCCTGTGCACACTGGAGAAATGGAAAAAGTGGAGCATGTTCTTTTACACTGCAGACAGTATTCTACTGAAAGAGAGAAGATGAGGAGGGCAATAAGGAAACCTGTAACTATGAATAATTTATTAAGTCAGCCTAATGCACAACCAGTAGTGACAGCTCTAATACAGTATTTAAGAGAAACACAATTAGCAAGAATAATTTATTTTTTTCCCTTATTTGTTCCATCTGTGATTTAATATCCCTTGGATCACACCTCAGCCCAGTCGATGGAGGTAATACACACCGTTTCTAAACCGCCAATAAAAACCGACAGAAGTATTTAATTGAACTGTTTAATGCCAAACCACTGATTTACTCTAACTGAAGTAATTTTCTGGGTCATTACATTTACTGAAGTGAATTATTACTCCAGGAGCAGAACTTTTACTCGACTCTGTTTTATCCTCTTTCCTCCACTGCAGCCTCAGATTTAATCCTGATATGAAGCATCTTTTAATTTTCTGGACTGAATACAGTGAGATGACCTAAAAGCAGGCATGCAGAGTCTTCATCTGCATTTCATTGTGAGGTTATTAAAAAAGAAACATTAAAATTGGTCACTGAAAGGTCATGGACTGAGAGTGTGTTTACAGTATGTATGGAGACGACACAGGAGCAGAGAGAAGAAAAATTGAGCTTGGATCTAATTACACTTTGTGATGAGAACAATTGAAAATATAAAATGTACTCACCATAAACACTGACACTGAAAGTCCTTGAAGAGAGACGTGGAGTAAGAACTTGTAATAAATAAACTCCAGAAAGGTTTCTGCTGATGTTCCTGATGGTTAAAGCTCCACTGATTCTGTCCAGCTGCAGTCGCTCTTTAAATCTCTCACTGATTTCTGTCACAGTTTCTCCTTTAAACACCTGACTGATCAGTGTCTTTTCCTCTCCTTTCTCAGGTCCATAAAGCCACAGAATCTGAGCATCACTCTGAATTCCAGTTATCCCAGTATGGAGAGTTATAGTGGTTGCTTCCACTTCCTGCAGTGTGACCGTCTCGTCTCCAGCTGCACACAGTAAACCTGCATCACAGATTCAGCTTCAGATTCATCTTTACACTCTCAGACTACACTGTGGTTCAGATTATTATTATTATTATTATTATTATTTTACACTAAAGTGGTTCTCTGCCTTTTTTCAGCCATGGAACCTCCACAACAGACAAAAAATCCACTTTCACCTTCGCCATGATGAACTTATTTGATAAAACTATATTTACAGCTACAGTTTCTTCTGTTGTGAAGGAAAGACTCAAACTTACAGCACAGCAGGAGAAGAGTCCTGAGAGTCCTGATTTCTACTGAAATATTCAGCACCATGTTTGTTCAGTTGTCCTCAGAGTCTTTATCAGTGAAGAACGTTGTGTTCAGTGGCGTTCTGTTGCTGCTGTACACAATTTTCCCTTACTGTTAGCGTGGCGTCTTTACTGTCCCACATTCATCAGAGTGCTGGGTGGATGTCCTGTCTCAGTGTGTTCAGTCTCTACACGCTCACTACATGCTTTCCTCTCACCAATGTCCGTGTACATTTGATAGAAAACGGCTTTTACAGATGGATTTAGTGGAGATGAGGTTTAAAATTCTCTCCTTTAAAAAGGTTTAAAATTCTCTCCTTTAAAATTCTCTCCTGTAAATCATTGACATTTACAAGATGTGGAGAAAAACTTGGAGAGAATAATTTCAGTCGAGTTCATTAGAACATTTATAACTTTTGTAACTTTATAATATTACAGATGTTACATTTTACAAATAGTGAGCTCTTTCAAAGTTTTAGAAAATCTGCATCTGGAGATTTATTCTGTAAAAAGATTCATTTGGGTCACAGCATGAACAGAGAGTTTAGATCAGACAGAATAATCCCTTCTTTCGTCCTTTTGAGACGTCACAGGCCTTGTGTAAAATATTCAGATGGTGATTTTTGCAGTTTCAGGCCTACACCACTTCCCCTTCACTGTGTGTGAGACGGAGAGCTGAACACTGAGAACCAACCACAAACCTCTCCACCAACTAGAACAACGGTCACGCTTTTGTTTTTTTCTTTTCTCTGTTCATAGTGAATAACTTTTCCTGTGTGTTTGGAGGTTGTGCATTACAGATGGTGGAAGATAGGAACCCTGAACACGTGTCAGAATTTAGATTAGATTAGATAAAACTTTATTGATCCCTTTGGGAGGGTTCCCTCAGGGAAATTAAGATTCCAGTAGCATCATTACAGAGAAAAGAAATAGAGAAAAACTTCTAGATAAATTAAAATAAATTAAGTATTTACATATACAAATATAAAAGAATAAGATATGGGGAAGGGGGGAGAAGTGGGGTTAGGGTAAGTGTGTGTGTGTGTGGGGGGGGAAGCAGGAAAGATATTGCACTTTATATTGCATATTGTCCGGTATTGCTTATTGTTAGGCTAGGCTACTGCTCCTTCCTTTCCTCTGTCCTCCTGTTACCCCTCTTCCCCCCCAGAAAGGAGTTGTACAGTCTGATGGCGTGAGGGACAAAGGAGTTTTTGAGTCTGTTCGTCCTGCACTTGGGAAGGAGCATTCTGTCACTGAACAGGCTCCTCTGGTGTGCAGAGGGTGACTGGCATCGTCCATGATGTTCAATAGTTTGTCCACAGACCTCTTCTCTGCCACCGTCACCAGAGAGTCTAGCTTCATGCTGACCACAGAGCCAGCCCGCCTGATCAGTTTGTCCAGCCTGGATGTGTCCTTCTTGGATGTGCTGCCCCCCCAGCACACCACGGTGTAAAACAGGACACTGGCGACCACAGACTGATCGAATATCCACAGGAGTTTCCTGCAGATGTTAAAGGACTGCAGCCTCCTAAGGAAGTATAGCCTGCTCTGTCCCTTCCTGTATAAGTGATTGGTGTTACAAGTCCAGTCCAGCTTGCTGTCCAGCCACAGCCCGAGGTATTTGTAGGAATCCACAGCCTCCAGCTCCACTCCCTCGATCAGAACTGGTCGTGACCTTGGTCTGGACCTCCCAAAGTCAATGACCAGCTCCTTGGTCTTCGAGGTGTTGAGCTGCAGATGGTTCCTGTTGCACCACACAGCAAAGTCCCTCACCAGGCTCCTATACTCCTCTCTGTCGTCAATGATTCACCCAACGATGGCTGTGTCATCTGCAAACTTCTGAATGTGACACAGCTCTGAGTTGTAGCAGAAGTCCGTGGTGTACAGAGTGAAGAGAAGAGGGGCCAGCACCGTGCCCTGGCGTGCTCCAGTGCTGCTAATTACAGTGTCAGACGTGATGTCCTTCA